>NC_064807.1:38344323-38485632 GCF_023721935.1 Panthera uncia
TATATACATATATGTGTATATATGTATATACATGTATATATACATATATGTGTATATATGTATATACATGTATATATACATATATGTGTATATACATGTATATATACATATATGTATATATACATGTATATATATACATACACATATATTGTATACAATATATGTGTATATATACCTATATATTGTAAACAATATATAGGTATATATATTGAACCGGCGAAGGTTTAAAAAATAACCACCAACCACCAGTGTACCAAAGAATATAAGGATGAGATGGACAGAAATTCCACCAGCAGCAGTGGTAATAAAGTACAGTGTAGACTTTCTAAACCAATGTGGAAATATGTAGCAAGATTATTAAAATAAGCTTATAATTTTTGACCTTAAAGCCACCTAATGGAATATCTGTCCTAACAAAGAAAACAAATATGGCCAGAATTCCATATGCAGTTAGTTATCACACTGTTAATTTATACGGACGGTTCCATCACAAATGGAACTGCCCTAAATGATCTATAACAAGGAAATGGTTACATATACCAAGATATTGCCATAGATTAGGAAGCCATTAGAAGTCATGTCTTCAAAGAATAGGTAGACGTGGAAAAATAAGAACGATGTAAGATAACTTGGAAGGAAACCCAAGTCCGCTCGTACACTGTCTTGAATGCACCCTTCCGTATTTTCCACATTTTCTTCAGTGACTATAGCTTCCTTTTATATGTAGAAAATGAACAATTAACATTAATACCAACCAAACAACCTCAGCTGAAATTCACTAATAGGCTATTTAAATAACCTGTAGCAATATCACTACTGATAGTATTTTTGCAAGCAAATCACACTGTCCTTTAAATTGCAGCTAATTAAAATATCAAGCTAGAGGCCAAAAAGATCTTGATATGAAGGGGAAAAATGATTGTCTTTTTAAATTTTTTTGGTCCATATTGCTTTATCTAAGCAAACTGAAAAGTGCCCAAAAAGCCATATGGGAGATGTACTTCTTCACAGCTGCAAGGGAAACATTTGCAGAACAGAAAACACCAGAAATCACAATATATTCTTAGTCATAGTAGAATGGAAAGCACATGAAATATTTAAAACATGGAGTTGAGATTTCATTTTTAAATATTTTAATTGCCAGCACAGAACCGTTCTAGTTTATTTCTGAGCTCCGGAGATTAGCAGCAAGGGGGGGTGGGGCTGGTGGAGAGGTAGGGGAAGAATGGACAAAAAAAAACAACAGCCATTAGAAGTGAAAACAACCCCTAACAAACGGCAAAGAGAAATTAACGTTTTCTTTAGCTGAATTGCGTATTGTTCCTTGCATCAGTTTTGGTGCCATAAAATGCGGCACGCTTTATGCTGTGTGTTCTCTCAGAAAAGCCAAACAGAAACCAGTCATCATGGTTTCGAGAGAGAGCAGGGCTTCCCCTTTCTCATGTTACAACAACACAGTCTCCACTTGGGCTGGGGAGAGTATCATATATCATAAATCACTCTCGGAGAGATATTTGGCAGGCATTCAGCCCCCCAGGCTATGCAACAACGGTACAGTATGGAAAATTTTTAAGGTGGAATCTTGATTTTGTAACGTAAAGACTTAATAGCACCTCAAAACATTTTACTGCTTCCTGGTACATACACACACAAAAAAGCCAAGAAAGCAGAATTCTCCATATGGTTTTTGGTTTTATAGGATATATACACAATAAGCCATACAACTGTAAACCTGGAGGGCGTTCTCTTGCCCTTGTTAATTCCACGCCAGCGAAAATGAAAAAATAAAATTAGAGAGTTTGATCCTAACTTAGCCCCTGAAAGAGTCAAGTCACCGGCAACTTCTAGAATCTGCTTTTTAACTCTCCATGCCCCCCGACAGTTAACCATTCGACACCTTTGTGGAAACTGGGGGAGCAGCAGGAGAAGGGGGGCTGGGGACAGATTTTATTGTAAGATAATCACATGCTGTCGAAGACACTGTCAGGGGTTTCAACAGGAAGGCTTATAAGTTGATGAGGGTCTGAGAAACCCCAGTAGAGTCCTTCTCCTGATTCCGGGCCCCAATCCGAGTTTTCCAAGGCCCTGAGCGTGCACTCCCACCTTCTCAAATGTTGCACACCATTTCAGACTCGCACGTTCTTCTTCAGGAGCCTCTTTCAACAAATCAGGCATTTTTTCAAATTGCAAACTGCATTTAACCCCTAAGCCGCATCATCACGGCAGATACCAAGGGGCTCTTTGGAACACAGCAGCTCCCGGCAAAGCCACTGCTGCAAGGCCGGGAGAGCCCCTCCGTGAACGGAGGGGTTAACTCCACGGGTCCCGGGACGTGCCCGAATGTTCTCAGTGCTCTCGGGTTGAGTAATTCTTAGAAGGGCTAAATAGAAACCGGGGGAAATGCGGACTGTGCGGTATGGCATTGAGCTCTCTGCGGAAAAACAATGCATGGAAAAACAAAAGAAAGAAACTGAATAAACCCTTTCTGGAGTTTAAAATAAACTCTGCTTTTGTTGTTGTTGTGGTGGTGGTTGTTCACAAATTAGCCATAGTTCAGACAGGCTAAATATAAAACTTTCAATGCGGTTTATTTAGAGTTTTTCTGAACAATCCCAATCAATCTGAAGAAGAAAATTAAAGCAAATGGAGACAAAAGGGGGGGGGGGGCAGCGAGGGTATGTGTGGATGCTAATCAAAAACCAACTTATACTTTGAGTAAGTTATTCATTTCCATCCCCTCCCCCACCCTGTTGTCACCAATCAGTTCATTCTAGAGATTCAGCTACTTCCCCACCACCACCATCTCGGGCTTCCTACTGATAAAGTCGGAGGCTTGCTGCCCCCGCCCTCCACAGGCACTTGAGAACCTGCCATCAGGTTCAAGACTTGACCTCCTAACCACTTAGAGAAGAAAAAAAAAAAAAAAAAATTGCAAGGAAGCCCTGGGGAATGGTCCTGCCCAAGCCTGACACATCTCATGTCCTTCACCCACCTCTATTTCCCCACCTCTTAAATTAGTGGTTCTCGGCCTGGGCTGCAAATTAGCATCCTCTGGGAAGCATTTAAAAATTTCCAAAGCCCAGGCTGCATCCCAGACCAATTATATCAGAATCTCTGTGGGTGGAACAGAGGCATCAGTATTTTTGAAAGCTCCCCAGGAGATTCCAGGTGGAGCCTGAGTGAACTGTGGTTCCTGTGTCCAGTCTTGCCCTCCTCCAAGAAACTGTCCCGTCGAAGTTAGGAGTGAGGTTCCTAAAGTTACATACACGGTCATGTTTTCTCTTTGTTTAACAGGCCTCAAGGACTTCCTTAATGCCCAGAGGAAAATATCCCAAAACCTTCCTGGCCTCCATGGCCTTCTCTAGCTGTACTTCCTGCCAATCCCTGCCTCCACACTCACCAACCCAACCAGACGGAACGTTCTGAACCCTCATGTGCCCGCATCCTAGCCTGGCAACCGGCCACTCTGTTAGCCTGGAAGATTCTCTTGCCGCCTGCCCAGGGCCTTCTCCTCATCCGCCTTTGGATTCAAGTCTGGTGCCTATCCTTAGGAAGTCACAGGCTGGGATCGCTTTTCACCACCACTAGTATGCCCTCCAAACCCTATTGGGTGTTAAACCGTTGAGAGCAAAGTAGACTCCTTGCCCACCATCATGTCCTTGGCGGCCAGTTCAGCCCCTGGCCCACTCCTAAAGCACAGAATGAACAGAGGCTGAGTGGGCCAAGCCAGCTCTACCCAGGAAACTTCACCTCTCAGTTCAACGGTATATTATCCCTAGCCGAGAATCTTCCAGAGTATTCGAATTGTTTCGGTAGAATCCAACCTGATTTCCCTGCGGGGCATACAAACGGTCCACGTTCTGAAGCTCCAGGGGACTGACACCGATAGGCAGCTGCAAGAGGACAGCAGTTACATTTGGGTGCCAGGAGTCACAGGGCCTTGCAGGCTCCCTCCCAAGGGGGTAAAACTTCTGCCGCATCGATCAAGAATCGAATAATTTTGGGGCGGCTTGCAGGACTCCCAACCAAGCTTCTGTTTGGTGGATTCTCACTGAAGAAGATAGAAACTGCCCCCAGATGTAATGGAGCATGGGAAGAGATTTAGCCCATCAAATCTTTCTCTGCCTTTGTGACAGCCTGGGGTTCAGCATCAATGGCATGAGCGTGAAGGTAAATAAAGGCCGGCCATTAATTCTGAAAGCCTTGCTCGCAGCAGCCCCATTGCTAGCCCCAGGAGCCGAGGAGAGGTGGATGGCTGATAGAATGTTCCCCAGGTGATTTACTGAAAGTATAAAGCCAAGCGGGTGGGAGAGGGCCTTCTTTGCGTGTCAGGAAGAGAGGGAGAGGTGAAGAAAGAAAGGAGGAAAGGGGGAAAGGAAAACAGGAGGGAGAAAACGAAAGATTTTACCTGCCTTGTCCCCGGGATCAGCGAGGTGCCCTAGCCAAGCCCGGAGGCCAAAAATGAAAGAGTTTACAGAGGAAGAGAGTACAGAATAAGGGAGGGGAGGGAGCCAACGGGCATGAAATCTGCCCCCAGCCCCTAGGGAGTATTTTAGTCTCATTTTACAGATAAAGGCAAGTGCAACAGAAGGCGGTTCGCACAGCTGCACCAATGTGTGCATCCACTAAGTAACAGAAATGAAGGAAAGAAAAGATGGTTCTGAAGAGTGAAAAAGTGTCAAGGTGAGGGGAGAAAGGAATGTACAGGAAGAGGGGAGAGGAGGGAAGGCAGGTGGAATAGAGCAGGAAGGTAATTTAGCAGACTGAGCTCAGCGGGGGCAGGGACATTCCGCAGACATTTCACCTAAACCCTACGCGGCCCTGGGACCTTCCCTGAGTATATGCACCTTTCTTGGGCCCAAGCCCAGGAGCCCAGCTGCTACCTGGCCAGGCTGGATTCTTACTGCACGGAATTGCAGAAACAGCTTCAGGAGGTGAATTCTGCATCAAGTGTTCCTGGCTCACCCTTCGGGAGACTGCAGAGAGCATCTGAGAAGGCAGAAGACGACAAGGCGAAAAGAACCTGCTGTCTTACTTGTGCCCCAGGCCTCCATGAGAAAGTGCATCCAGGCCCCCATAAAACGGAGACAAGAGGTCTTTCTAAGCCCACACACACGCCCCAAACACACACTGCTGGGCTAACCGCGGCCTCCTGGCCAGAAGGCAACAGAAGATCCAGTGAAATCTGCATGGCCATCAGTGTGGCTTGGGATTCTTTTGGCATACGCTTGTGGGTTTTGAATGCTAACCTGAGTCCGAAGAAGCCCCTTTCTTGTCTTCTTCTCTTACGTGTTGACACATACGGGTCACAGCTTCAGAGAGAATCTGGCCAGCCGGGTGGGAAGGATAAATTCAGGCTGGAGGTGAAGAGCCCACAGATCTCTCATGTTCCTCTTTTCGGCTCTCAGCCATCGTTTTTGAACAGGTTCACATAACGTGCCAGCCCGACCACAGGGAGCTCCCAAAGCATAGCTCTTCGCTCTGGGAATGTTACTAAAACAACGAAAACAAGTTGTAACCGGGTACCCAGATATATCAGGTATTGTGAGGCTAATCATATTAACTATAACAATAATAACACATTTTATATAGCACTCAAAATTTCACAGATGGTTTTCACACATGTTATTTGAATTTCATTGTCACTAGCGATCTTAAGTGCTATGTGGGGCAAATATTTCTCCCCGTACCTAGATCAACAATCTGAGGTCCAGACAGGTTAAGACATTTGCCCAGGTTCCCATGATTATTAAGAAAAGGGCATGAAATGGAGACATCCAGCCTTGAGTTTCCTGCTCTCTCCACCACAATGCCGATTTTAATACATTTATCTCTCTGTTGAGAAAAAATTTCTCACTGTCATTCCCACTGAGCGGTAGTATTTCCCATTCCTAGAGTTTAAAGGGGGGAAAAAAAAAAACAGATTCATGTTTGTTTTTGTTTTGCTTCTCGAATAGAACGTGAACAGGCTATTGTCTTGCTTGAAAAGCATCTTTGCTTCAAACTAAATATCACATCATTTCCTTCAAGCAGGAAGTTCTGAAGAGCTCTGAGTCATGAGGATATGGAGAAAAGATCCAAAGACATCCCCACCCCAGGGGCCCTAACTTACTAACTTACTAAAATGAACTGATCCTTTTAAACAATCCAAAGGCTACTGATCAACCCTGCTCTTTTCCAACCTTCCCAACAGGGGAGTAAATTGTTCTTTTTCTTTTCTGAATGTTTATTTCTGTTATTTTTATTCTCATCATTGACTATTTGCTGACCGCATGTGCTGGCTGATTTCTGAAGCTGTGTTTATAATTCTCACAAAACCCTATCCCCCAGGAATGCCTCGTCTGCTAGAGCAGGTGGGTTTTGTCCGCGTGCATTTTGCTGGTGCATAATGTATTTTCATTGTAATTGTTTCAGTGTAGGTTCTGCTTAAAATAGCATTTCGTTGCTGTAAAGGCTTACTTGGGTGTCCTCCTCAAAACTGGAAAGGAGTGAAAAAGCAAGGCACAGGGGTCTGCGTGCCAGGGAATTCTGGCCGGCGCACAGCTCCTTCCGTATGCGGCCACTGAGTGAATCCCCTGAGGGTGGGGACTGTCCTTTATCCATATCAAGGATGTGCAATGAAGCCAGGCAGCCCTCAATCCCAACCAACTCTGTCACTCCACTAGGTTTGATCTCGGTTAAGTCATGGAACTTCTCGGAACTCAGTTTCCTCATCTGGAACATCAGCTTTGCAGAAGTATCGTGAAGATTGAGTAAAACAAAGACTATGTAAATTCTGGCACAGTGAAAGCATTTGAAAAATATTACCCCCGTGCCCCATTATTCGTCTTAGCAACGCCACAAGGCAAGCACTCAGTTATTTGCTTGCCAATGTTCTCAGTATGTCAAACGCCTGCTTTGAATTTTTTTTTATCTCTTAATTTACAAAAACAAAGAAAATGATATGAAAATGAGGCCAGAGGGTACTAGATACAATAAGAAAATGTAGGGTGTGGAATTGAGGCAGAGAGCAGCACAGGGCACAAGCTAGCCCAACTTTAAGCTCGTTTTAAGGTTCTAGATACAGGCAGTGGATTGTTATCAGCTTGGGTGCTTTTTTTTTCTTGAAAAATGGCAGTTATAAAGCATAAAGTAAAATGGGTGACATTAGCTAACCTCATGACTCAGAGCTCTTCATACCCCGAGTACCTCCTTTCACACTGATCCATTATATAATTAGCACCAAATATTTAAGACAAAATGTTTCAAATTATTTTTGTCACAGCATGTTTAAAGTAGGGAAAAATTAGAAACAACGTAAATGTCCAAACATCGGAGTATGACTATATACATTATAATGACTCACACCATGGAATACTGTGTGGCCGTTACAAGGCAGGTCTGTATTTACTGACATGGAAAAAATGGTCATAACAGTAAATGAAAAGTGCAGGTTACAGACACACCCGTACATAGAAAAAGAACACTTCTTAAAATGTATTTATCGGTTAACTGGCATGAGATTTCTGGCAGAGTATAGAGCAAATGATTTTCCTCCGGGTGATGGATGTAGGGTGAGTGAACTTGGTTTTTTTCCTTGTTATTTCTGAGTATTTTCTACTTCATCAGTAATGTTTGTTGCTTCTGCGATTCCAAAAAGAGGGATGAGGCCGCACAACTATTTTTAAGTAATTAAATATTTGTCTATAGCTTCTCATTCCTGTTTGCCAGGCTTTGAGACAAGACAGCCTGAATCATCTGAATCATTTATTTTGGTCACCAGCATTTCATTGTTTCCCTCTCTCTCTCTCTCTCTCTCTTTTTAATTTTTGAGAGACAGAGACAGAGCAAGAGGAAAGGAGGGGCAGAGAGAGGGAGACAGAGGATCCGAAGCAGTCTCCAGGCTCTGAGCTGTCAGCACAGGGACCAACACGAGGCTCGAACCCATGAACCGTGAGATCATGAGCTGAGCTGAAGTCAGCTCAACCGACTGAGCCACCCAGGCGCCCCTCATTGTCTCTCTTAAATATACATTTGACATTTTATATTATATATAAATATATTTAGGTATTTGCAGTGATTTTTGTGATATAATTGCTATAAAAGTGCTAACATCGTGCACTGTTCATAGAGATACAGTAGCTAGTGAAGCAATGAAATCAGCAAACCTTACCAGCACTCACATATAAAACATTTAAAAATTTCAAAACCAAGCAACTATGTTTAGGTAGAGTGGCTAAAAATATAATCATAATCACAATAGAAATAAAATCTATCTCTAAAGTTCAAGGTAGCCCAGGCAAAGTATTGGGTAAGGTCTACCTGCCTTTCAAAGGACAGATAATTCCTATAATGTATAAATGCTTCCAGACCGTATAAAAAGATGGAAAGCTTCCCAGCTCAATACAAAAATCTAGCACAATCCTTACATCAAAATATGTAAGGACATTTTGGAAATGTATACAGAAAGAATTGGAAGGATACACTTCAACTCGGTCAATCTCATTTATGTGCAGAGAGGAAAAAATCTTAAAGTATCAGAAAATTCAATCCAGTTTTGTATGATAGCAATCACAATGAAATAAGACTTTCTCAGAAACACAGGGATAGTTCAACATCAGGAAACCTATCCCTATAATTCCATGAAATTGATAGATCGAAGGAGAAATTTTTAAATTACCTACATAAATGGATAAAAATTATTTAATTCAAGAAAAAAGGTTTTTTTATCTCAACAAGAAAAGATACATAATTAAAACTGGATTATACAAAGTGAGGTCACCAAGATGGCCATCAAGGTCGTCCCTGACTTTGCTCCTTCTCACGAGAAGAACAACTAGCATCCGTTCAAACACAAGACACCATTGAAAGGATCCTAGCACATGGGGTAAGGCTGAAGGACCCCCAGTACCTCAGAGACCAAGACAGACTGCATTAAAAGGGTAAGAGGAGTAGCTACATATTGACCACATTGCCTTCCCCTAGGATGACACATCACCACACAGACTGGTCTCTCCCAAGCTGCCAATTCTTCCAGTAGGGGAAAAAAAGTCCAAGAGGACAATCAGTCTCTCCCAGCATTGTAGGTTGCTTCGTGGGAGCCCCCTACTCTTAGCTCACAATAAAGGGATTACAGGAGGATGTGCAGGGCATAGCCACTGGGAATTGACAGTGACAGAGAAGGGAGGAGGGACATGAGATGATCACCACATGGATTTTGTTACACTGAGTTCATACTTGCAGTGCCCAAGCAGTAATCTCAACCAGTGGCTTTGCTCATTTCCAGAATCAAATCCAGAGAACCTAAGCAGAGCACATGGGAAGGTGACTAGCCCACCCAACACCGCTAAGTACAGTGGCACTGGAAGGGAAGGCACAGCCATGGCTTTCTCCAACTGCAGAGCAAAACTCAGTGGCCTCACCTGACCAAGGAATTCAGAGCACATTCAGGCCTCATTAATTCAGGCCCTCAAACAATGAACCGTACAGGCACTGGGCCCTGACTTGCTGTCTTGAAAAGGCAGAGAAGCTAATTATTAGTCCCATCTTCTACTAAAATAGTACCCCATCCTGACCATCCAATAAGTCTGACCAGAAAATTTAGACAACTGCAGAGCCTATCCTACAACCTCACTTGGGTAAAGAACTAAGCCAGCAGTCTTATTCAACTGCTCTCAGCCAGCGCTACACACCCTCATCCCCATCTTCAGAGTTCAAACAGTTGCCCCATCCAAAAAAGACCATAATAGCAGACCCCACATGCCCAAAGACATTATCAGCACACACGCAAACCCAAACTGAGCAGACTGGTGAAGGACTGTCTCTGCCAAAGTAAACCTACTTTACTTTACCTACTGCACCATTACTCAACTGTGTGCAGTTGAATAATCAACTGGAATCAAGGATCGTGAAAAATCAGATAAATATGGCAGACTGAAGGAAACTGTAAAATGCCAACAATTAATCCTAAAGAAAAGGAGACGTACATATTGTCAGATAAGAATTCAGAATAATCCTCCTAAAGTTTAGTGAACGACAAGACAGACAAGTAAATGAAGTTAGGGAAACAAGGCATGAAGGAAATAAGAAGTTTGACAAGGAAATAGCAATCATGAAAAATAAATAAATAAATAAATAAATAAATCCTGGAGCTGAAAAAGACAATAACTGAACTAAAGAATTCAATAAAGAGTTTCAAAAATGATATAACTATGCTGAAGAAAAACAAACAAAAACCCAAAAAACAGCAACTCAGAGAATGAGGGATTCGAAATTATACAATCAGAGGAGCAAAAAGGAAAAAAAAAAAATAGAATGAAAAAGAGTGTAGAAATCCTAAGGGAATTAAAGAACACAATGAAAATAATTCCAGGAGAAGAGAAAGAGAAAGGGACAGAAATTATATTTGAAGCAATAATGGCTGAAAACTTTCAAATCTGGAAACAGAAATCAACACCCAGATCCATGAGACCCAAAGGATTCCAAATAAATTGAACCTGAGTAAGGCTGTGTCAAAATACATCGTAACTAAATTGTCAAAAGTCAAAAACAAAGAATTTTAAGAGCAGCAAGAGAAAAGAGAGAAGTTACATACAAGTGAACCCCACAAAACCATAAGTGGATTTCTCAACGGAAACTTTCAGAAACTGAAAAAAAATAACTCTCAACCAAGAATTTTATACCTGACAAAGTTATCCTTCAGAAGTGAGGAAGGGGTAAAAACTTTCCCAAACAAACAAAAGCTGAAGGAGTTTGCTACTATCAGACTTGCTTTACAAGAAATGAGTGGAAATAAAAGAACACCAATTAATATCATAAAAACATACAAAAGTAGCCTAACTATTATAGACAAGGTAAATATATACTTATGGATCTGAAATATGGTACTAGTGGTGCACAACTCAAACTCTAGCTTAAAAGATGAAAAAAAGAAACCTACATAGAAACAATAAATATAAATGCAATAGTCTGTTATTAGTTACACAATATTAAAAAAATGTAAATCGTAATCACAATAATATAAAAAGTGAGAAAGAGAAGAAATAAAAGTGCAAAGTATACAAATTCTATTCAAATTAGCCCATTATCAGATTAAAACAGAGTGTTATAAGTTTTAGATTTCTTATGTAAGCACCATGGTAATGGCAAGGGAAAATCTTATAACAATAACACAAGAGAACACAATAAATATGTCAAAGAATACTAGTACCAAAAGACATCAAAAAACAAAACAAAACAAAACAAAAGATAGCAGGATAAGAAACAAGGAACAATGGATCTACAAAATAACCAGAACACAGTTAACAAAATGGCAATAAGCACATACTTATCAATAATTACTTTAAACATTAATGGAATAAATTTTCCAATCAAGGAACATAGAATGGACAAAATAATAATAATAATAATATCCAACAATATGCGGCCTACAAGAGACTTATTTCAGCCTGAAAGATAGACATAGACTAAGAATGAAAAGACAGGAAAAGACATTTGGACCAAATGGTAACCAGAAGCAAACAAATAAACAAACAAAAAAAAGTATGGGTAGCTATACCTATACCAGACAAAATAGACTTTAAGTTAAAAGTGGTAAAAAGAGACAAAGAAGGTCTTTATATAATGATACAGAAGAGGTCAGTACATCAAAAAGATATAACAATTCTAAGTTTTATATCAGAGCCAAACATCAGAGCTAACAGATATGTACAGAACATTTTATCCAATAATAACACAATACACATACTTCTCAAGCACATATGGAACATATTCTAGGATAGATTATATGTTAGGTCACAAAATGAATTTTAGCAAATTCAAAAAGACTAAAATCAAACCAAGTATCTTCTTTGAACACAACGCCATGAAACTAGAAAACAAAAACAAAATTCACAAATACATGGAAATTAAACAGCAGTGTCTTGAACTACCAATGGATCAAAGAAGTTGAAGGGAAAATAAAAATTTCTTAAGACAAATGAAGATGGAAACATAACATGTCAGAACTTAATGAAATGCAGCAAAAGCAGTTCTAAGAGGGAAGTTCATAGCAAGAAACATTCACCTTAAGAAGCAAGAAAGATCTCAAACAATCTAACTTGACATATGAAAGCACTAGAAAAAGAAAAATAAACTGGTCCCAAGGTTAGCAGGAGAAAAGAAATAATAGATTAAAACAAAAGTAAATGGCATAGAGAGCAGAAAAATAGAAGAGATGAACCAAGCTAAGTTAGTTTTTTGAAAAGATAAAAATGACAAACCTTTAGTTAGACTAATGAGACAAAAAAGAGAAAAGACCCAGATCAACAAAATTATAGATGAAAAAGGAGATATTACAACTAATACCACAGAAATTCAAAGGATCATATGAGGCTACTATGAATAAGTATACACTAAAAAACCAGATGACGTAGAAGAAATGGAAAATTTCTTAGAAACATACAACATACTAAGACTGGCTCAAGAAGGAATAGAAAATCTGAATAGACGAATTAGCAATAAGGAAATTGAAACAGTAATGGAAAATCTCCCAATGAAGAAAAGCCCACGACCAGATGGCTTTACTGGTGATTTTCACTAAACATTTAAAGAATTAACACCAATCCTTCTCAAATTCTTCCAATCGCTTCTCGGCCTTTTGGCTAAGATCAAGTGCAAATTCTTCCAAAAAATTGAAGAGGAGGGAACATTCCCAAATTCATTTTAAAAGGCCAGCATTATCCATATATCAAAACCAGAGAAGGACACTAGCAAAGAAAACTATCCCACCAGGAAAATATCCCTGGTGAATATAGATGTAAAAGTTCTCAATAAAACACCAGCAAACTGAGTCAACAGCATAGTAAAAGCATCATTTACCATGATCAAGTGGGATTTGTCCCTGGGATACAATGATGTTTCAACATACACAAATTAATTACTATGATATACCACATTAACAGAATAAAAGAAAAGACTCATACAATAATCTTAATAGAATGCAGAAAAAGCATTTGACAATATTCAACTTTCATTCATAATAAAGTCTCTCAACAAAGTATATATAGTGAGAACATACTTCTATATAACAAAGGCCATATATGACAAGCGCACAACTAATATCATATCAAATGAAGAAAAGCTGTTTCTTCTAAGATCAGGAACAAAACAAGAGTGCCCATTTGTACCACTCCTATTCAACATACTACTGGAAGTCTTAGCTACATTAATCAAGCAAGAATAAAAAGATACCAGAATTGGAAAGGAAAAAGTAATTGTTTCTATTTGCAGACAGCATGATTTTATACATTTAAAATCTTAAAGACTCAAGCAAGAACTGTTATATTCAACAATGAATTCAGTAAATTTGCAGGGTACAAAATTAACATACAAAAATCAGTGGCACTTCTATACAGTAACAATAAAATTTCTGAAAAAGTAATAAAAAAATCTATCAGATTTACAATAGAATCAAAAACCATAAAATACTTGTAAGTAATAAATGTAACTAAAAACGTGAAAGATCTCTACAATGAAAACTAGAAGACACTGATGAAAAACATCAAAGAAGACACAAAGCAATGGAAAGGTATTCTATATCCATAGATTGGAAGAATGAATATCGTTAAAATGTCAACGCTACCAAAAGCCATCTGTATATTCAATGCATTCTCTATCAGGATTCTAATAACTTTTTTACAGAAGTAGGAAAAACACTTCTAAAATTTACATGGAACCACAAAGACCTTGAATAGCTAAAGAACTCCTGAGAAAGAAGGATAAAGCAGGCTGTATCACGCTTCCTAATTTCAAGCTATACTATAAAGCTATAGTCATCAAAATAATATAGTACTGCATAAAAACAGACAAATAGAATGGAATCAAGAGCTTAGAAATAAACCCAAGAAGGGGCACCTGGGTGGCTCAGCCGGTTAGGCGTCTGACTTTGGCTTGGGTCATGATCCTGTGGTTTGTGAGTTCGAGACCCACATTGGGCTCTATATTGACAGCTCGGAGCCTGAAGCCTGCTTCGGATTTTGTGTCTCACTCTGTCTGCCCCTCTCCCACTTGCACTCTGTTTCTCTCTCTCTCAAAAAATAAATAAATAAGCAAACAAACATTAAAAATTTTTAAATACAAAAATAAATTAAAAAAATTAAACCCAAGCATACAGTCAATTAATATTTGATAAGAGAGCCAAGAATACTCAATAGAGAAAAGACAGTCTCTTCAATAAATGCTGTAATAATTCAATATTTGCATGTAAAGGAATGAAACTGAACCCATATGTTATACCAGTCATAAAAATGAATCTAAAATGGATTAAAGACTTAAATATAAGACCTGGACACATGACTCCTAGAAGAAAACAAAAGAAGAAACTCCTTGAATGGGTCTTGGTAAATCTATGCAATGGGAAAAATATTTGCAAACCATATATGTGATAAGGGGTTACTATCCAAACATATAAAGAATTATACAACTCATTAGCAAAAAAAAAGAAATAATAATAATAATAATAATATCTCAATTTAAAAATGGGGAAAGGACCCTAATAGACATTTCCCCAAAGAAGATATGTAAACAGGCAACAGCTACACGAAAAGATGTTCAACATAACTAGGCATTAGGGAAATGTACATTAAAACCACAATAAGATATCATCTCACAACTGTTAGAATTGCCATCTTCAAAAAGGCAAGAGGTAACAAAACCTGGCATGGATGTGGAGAAAAGGAACCTTTGTGCACTGTTGGTAGAATTGTAAATTCATGTAGCAACTATGGAAAACGGTATGGAGGATCCTCAAAAAAACTAAAAATAGGACTACCACATGATCCAGCAATTCCAATTCTGGGAAATATCCAAAGGTAACAGAAACACTAATTTGAAAAGATACTTGTACCCCCGTGTTCATATAAGAATTATTTACAACAGCCAAGGAAACAACCTAGTTGTCCATGGGCAGATGAATGGATAAAAAACGTTGTGAGATATGTATATAATATATGAATTTATTCAGCCATAAAAAAACACAAGGAAATCCTACTGTTTGTAACAACATGGATGGACCTTGAAGGTATATGTTAAGTGAAATAAGTCAGACAGAGAAAGGCACACGGTATGATTTCACTTAAGTGTGGAATCTAAAAACACAAATAAAACAAACAAAAGCAAAAAAAAACCCACAAACTTGTAGAAAAAGAGATCAGGCTTGTGGTAACCAGAGGCCAGGGAGATGGTTTGGGGGTATAGTGACAGGAGTAATTGGAGGAAAGTGGTCAAAAGGTACAAACTTCCAGTTATGAGATACATAAGTATTAGAGGTATGATGACCAACATAATGACTATACTAGCACTGCTGTGTGGTCTATAGGAAAGTTGTAAAGAGAGTAAATCCTAAGAGTTCTCATCACAAGGAGAAAATTTTTTCCTTTGTTCTTTTCTTTGCTCTTTTCTTTTTATTGTATCTGTATGAGAAGATAGATGTTAACTGAACCTATTGTGGTAATCATTTCACAATATATGTGAATCAAATCATCATGCTGTATGCCCCAGACTTACCAGTGATGTATGTTAATTACTTCTCAATAAAACTGGAAAAATTCCATGTAATGCAAGATTGCACAATTAGATTAATGAAATAGAATAGAGAGTTCTAGAGATAGACTCATGTCAATGGAAATTTAATATACAAAATGCTATATTCCACAACAATGGGAAGAACTAAATTATTAAACAAAATCATGTTGAAATAATTTTCTATTTACTGGCCACCTATTTAGGAAAAAAATTAAGTTATACTCTTAATTCCTATTATACTCAAAAATAAATTCCAGATGACTAAATATACATACACACAAACACACACACATACACAAACCAAAAAGCAAAAACTCTTAACAAAACAGTAAAAGTATTAGAAAAGTACATTGGAGAACTTTTTATAGACATCATAAAGAACAAAAAAAATGAAAAATTAAAACTTAATGAAAAAATTATATTAATAAATTAAAATGTGTGTAAGAGACTGGAAAAAAATATTTGCAACATATTTAAAGGACAAGGGATAAAGATCTATAAAATATAGAGATGTTAGAAATCAATAACAGACAATTAACCATACTATTTTTTTTTAATTTTTTTTTTTAACATTTATTTATTTTTGAGACAGAGCATGAACGGGGGAGGGGCAGAGAGAGAGGGAGACACAGAATCGGAAGCAGGCTCCAGGCTCTGAGCCATCAGCCCAGAGCCTGACGCGGGGCTCGAACTCACGGACTGCGAGATCGTGACCTGAGCCGAAGTCGGACGCTCAACCGACTGAGCCACCCAGGCGCCTCTTAACCATACTATTTAACATGGTACTGGAAGTCTTATCCTCAACAATCAGACAACAAAAGAAATAAAAGGCATCCAAATTGGCAAGAAAGAAGTCAAATGTTCAGTATTTGCAGTTGATATGATACTCTATGTAGAAAACCCAAAAGACCCCACCAAAAATATTGCTAGAACTAATACATGAATTCAGCAAAGTCACAGGATATAAAATCAACATACAGAAATCTGTTGCATTTCTATACACAAATAACAAAGCAGCAGAAAAAGAAATCAAGGAATTGATCCCATTTGTAATTGCACCAAAAACAGTACGATACCTAGGAATAAACCTGTCCAAGGAGGTAAAAGATCTGTACTCTGAAAACTATAGAACACTTATGAAAGAAATTGAAGAGGACACAAAGAAACGGAAAAGCATTCCATGTTCATGGACTGGAAGAACAAACATTGCTAAAATGTCCATACTACCCAAAGCAATCTACACATTTAATGCAATCACTATCAAAATACCACCAGCACTTTTGGTAGAGCTAGAACAAACAATCCTAAAATTTGTATGGAACCACAAAAGATCCCGAATAGCCAAAACAATTCTGAAAAAGAAAAACAAAACTGGAGGCATCATGTTTCTGGATTTCAAGCTATATTACAAACCTGTAGTCATCAAGACAATATGGCACTAGCACAAAAACAGACACATAGATCAATGATGGAACCAAATAGAAAACCCAGAAATGGACCCACAAGTATATGGTCAACTCATCTTTGACAAAACAGGAAAGAATATCCAATTTTAAAAAGACAGTCTCTTCAACAAATGTTGTTGGGAAAACTGGACAGTGACATGAAGAAGAATGAACCCAGACCACTTTCTTACACCATACACAAAAATAAACTCAAGATGGATGAAAGACCTAAATGTGAAAGAGGACACTATCAAAGACCTAGAGGAGAACACAGGCAGCAACCTCTTTGACCACGGCTGCACCAGCTTCTTACTAGACACAAAACCAGAGGCAAGGGAAAGAAAAGCAAAAATGAACTATTGGGACTTCAGCAAAATAAAAATCTTCTGCACAGTGAAGGAAACAATCAACAAAACTAAAAGGCAACCTACAGAACGCAGGAAGATATTTGCAAGTGACATATCTGATAAAGGGTCAGTTTCTAAAATCTATAAAGAACTTATTAAACTCAACACCCAAAATACAAATAACCCAATGAAGAAATGGGCAGAAGACATGAAGGGACGGTTTTCCAAAGAAGACATTCAGATGGCTAACAGACACATGGAAAGATGCTCAACATCACTCATCATCAGAGAAATACAAATCAAAACCATGATGAGATACCACCTCACACCTGTCAGAATGGCTAAAATTAACAACACAAAGAACAACAGGTATTGGCAAGGATGCAGAAAATGGATACCACCTCTTAAACTGTTGGTAAGAATGCAAACTGGTGCAGTCACTCTGTAGAACAGTATGGAGGTTCCTCAAAAAACTGAAAATGAACTTCCCTACAATCCAGCAATTGCATTGCTAGGTATTTACCCAAAGGATACAAAAATACAGATTCGGAGGGATACATGCAACCTAATGTTTATAGCAGCATTATCAACAATAGCCAAACTATGGAGATAGCCCAATGTCCATCGACTGAAGAATGGATAAAGAAGATGTGGTGTGTATATGTGTGTGGTGTGTGTCTATATATATATGTATTTGTGTATATATATATATATATATATATATATATATAATGGAATATTACTCAGCTATCAAAAATAATGAAATCTTGCTATTTGCAACAACCTGGATAGAGCTAGAATGTATTACACTAAGCAAAATAAGGCAATCAGAAAAAGACAAATACCATAGGATTTCACTCATATGTGGAATTTAAGAAACAAAACAGATTAACATATGGGAAAGGGGGGGAAAAGAGGAGAGAGGGGAACAAGCCACAAGAGACTCTTTTTTTTTAAGTTTATTTATCTTGAGAGAGAGAGAGAGCATGAGCAGGGTAGAGGCAGAGAGAGGGAGAGAGAGAGTATCCCAAGCAGGCTCCATGATGCCAGCATGGAGCCTAGTGTGGGACTCTATCCCACAAACTGTGAGATCACAACCTGAGCCAAAAATCAAGAGTCAGATGCTTAACTAACTGACCCACTCAGACATCCCAAGAGACTCTTAATGATAGAGAACAAACTGAAGGTTGATGGAGGGAGGTGGGTGGGGAATGAGCTAGATGGGGAATGGGTATTAAGGAGGGCATTTGTTATGATGCGCACTGAGTGTTTCACATAAGTGATGAATCACTGAATTCTACCCCTGAAACCAATATAACTAAAATTTAAATTAAAAAAAGGCAATTCACAGAAAAAGAAATGAAAGGATATATGTAAATTATATATAAAAATATGTTCCAGTTACCTGTTAACCAGTGAATTATTTTCTCACCCAACAGATTAGCCAATATTTACAAAATTGATAATACGCAGTGTTGATGAGGGTGTAAGGGAAAGTCATTTGTTGACTTGTTGATTTATTGATGGGGGTGCAATTTGGAAAACCTAAACTCTGCCTCTGGAAGGCAATTTGCAGTATGTACCTAATTACATGGAATAACTATTTACTTGATCAGTTATATTGTTAGAGGTCTCTTTTATAAAAATACTCTCACATAATTACACAGAACTTAAACAACTATCAATCAGTTTAAATACCTTTAATAATATTAATGGCATTTCTATCCTATGGAATAATATGCAACAATTTAAAAGAATAAAATAGGTTTTTTCTTACTACTTCCACGGATCTATAAGACATGTTATGTTTTAAGAAAAAAAAGCACGGTTCAGAGCACAAAGTATAGTATGATTACTTTTTAATCCTCAGATATTTGTGTAAATATATAGAGAAAAATGAAGGAAAAGCTCTTATCCAACAAAGGGGAAGTTGGAGGTGGAAGGATGATGGACACTTCAGCCACCAACTTGACCCTATCACATATCTATCTCTTCGGTGGAGCCATATCTGTCTCTGAAACAGTGACTGATTAAGAGAAATCATTATTTCATTCTTACGTTCAGCTCCCTTTTACTGACTCCGATCACATTGGTAGACTTCTTTAGAGTTCACTCTAATAATAACAGCACTTCATGACTGTCAAATAGGTACAGTTTACAAAGTACTTTCTTACTCATGATTGCTTTTGGTCAGGAAAACTGAGCAAGTACTAATACCCTCATTTTTCAGGTGAGGCAGGATTAAATGGATGGTCTAAAATCACACAAGTGGAAGAGCACTGAGCCCATGCCTCCTGCCTGTATCTCCACTGCCTATCATGCACCAGAGTAATGCTCACTGAATGGAAATACTGTAGTTGATAGACTTCGTGCACATAAGATGAGTCAGTCTTAGACCCAGCTGAAGGAATACGGTTATGGAAGAACACAAAGGCCCATTGGGCTCTTCTACATGTAACAGTGTCCAAAATGATGAAGAGAGCAGTAGTGTGTGCTCGTTTCACCTAAGAGCCCAGGAATTTAAGTGACTTGCCCACAGTGTCATGTGGTTAATTAACAGCAGAGTCAGGTCTGTACCCTAGCTCTCCTGAGCCTGATCCAGATCCAGATCCTTCCACCACTCTGCTTTCGCCTTTCTACTGCATTCCTGCTGCATAGTTTATCTTTATTTTTTGTATTTGAGTCATTGAAGGTGTAGAATATATGATCAGGGATGGATGGCATACAAAATCTCTGTTGCTTTTTCTTTCCAAGAACTTTAGTCCCATAGTGTAGGTACAAAACCAGTTAAAAGAAGCCTGGGGCGGAAAAACGCTAGGAGAAAATGGATTCCAATAGATTGATTTTTCAGGTGAAGGAACGAATGGAAGCCTAAGGAGATGAAGTGATTTTTTCCATGTTCAATCGGGAAGGGTCATAGACAGTTGCAAAGTGCTGTTCTCCTCCTATTTCCCCATCCTGTCTCATAGATTAAAAGATTGCACCAAGCATGGGAAATTCCAGAAAGAGCTGAGAGATGAGAGGATGTTCTCTTGAAAACTTCGAAAGAAAAGAGAATCCAGGTTTGGAAAGCTATGCTAAAAGGATGAAAAAGCAGAACTAAGGAGATGAAAATGGAATTTTAAATGCAACCTCAGTTTTTTCTTTTATCACTGGACTTTAGTCCATTAACTTAGAGTTTGAATCCATCATCTAACTCTTCATTTTCTTTTTTCTAACTTTTCTATATTTCTTTCTCACTGCTTCTTGCCTTCTTCTGGATTACTTATTTTGTTACAGCTTTTTTCCCCTTTTTTAGCTTTTTGGCTATGTATCCTTCTGTCCTTTCAAAGTGGTTATCCTTCAGATTATTCTATGTTCCCTGTATTTAAGGCCTCTGGAATAAATTCATATTTTCACCCTCTTCCAAGTAACGGGTCCTTAAACACTTTGATCAAATTTAGCCTCTTCGCACCTTTTTTGTTATTGTTCTCATGTATTTTCATTCTTCACAAATTTTAAATCCCAAAGACATTCTGACATATCTTATAAAATTTACCTTAAAAGAAAAGTTTACTCCAGTATTTACCCTTTCTGTTGCTCTCCTTCACTTCTTATATTTCCACCTCTCCACATAGGAATGTATGCCCTGTCACTGAAAAACTTCCTCTAGTATCTCTTACAGTATGCTAGCAAGAGTTTTGGAAAGTTTTTGTTTGTCAGGAAGTTTCTTTATTTTGCCTTCACTCTTGAAAAAAAAAAAATTCCTTGCCAGGTGTATAGCATTCTGGGTAGAAAGTTCCTTTCTTCCAGCATTTTAAAGATGTACTGTCTTTTGGCCTCCAGCTGTACTGTTAAAATGTCACATTGTTACTCCTCTGCAGATGATGCTTTTTTTTATTGGCTGCCTTCAAGATTTTTTTTCCCTTTGTCTTTGTTTTTCATTAGTTTTACTGGGATACGCCTAGATGGATTTTTCTTGGCACTTGTCTGCTTGAGGTATAACATGCTTTTTGAATCTTGAGTTTAATATCTTTCATCAGTTTTGGGAAATTCTCAGGCATTATCACTTCAAGTGTCTTTACATCTCTGGACTCCTTTCTATACTGTCATTATTTTTTACGTAAGTCTAAACACTTTTTAATAAAAGTGGGTTATGCCCAAACTGCTCTTAAATTTGTCTTCTGAGTTCATTTCAGTTACAGTGCTTTCGCTTCCAGAACTTCTATTTGATTTTTTTAAATTATTTTTCTTTATTTTGTTTTTAATGTTTATTTATTTATTTTGAGAAAAACAGAGATTATGAGCAGGGGAGAGGCAAAGAGAGAGGGAGAGAGAGAATCTCTCCATGCACCATGCTCAGCACAGGGCCCCACACAGGGCTCCATCCCCCAACTCGGGATCATGATCTGAGCTGAAATCAAGAGTCAGACACTTAGCCGACTGCGCCACCCAAGGGCCCCTGATTTCTTTTATAGATTTTACTGTCGAAATTATTCATAATTTCATTGATTTTTTGAATACGTTAATTGCAGTTCCTTTAAAGCCTGCACCTGTGGGTCCATTTTTATTGGCTGTTTTTATTCCTGGTTTCATTTGGTCTTGCTTCATGGCATATCTGGTGTTGTTTGGACGTCAAACACTGTGTATTAAAAATTATACAGAACCTAGATGCATCCTTAACTTCTGTCAAGCAGATAGAAGAGCGCGTATCACCTTTGTCCAATCAAGCATGAGTTTTCTCATGGCTAGATTTCCGTACTTTTGAAGGTTGGCTTGTTTCCAGTTTGACCTTACTGTTAGGGCACAGACCTTCACAGGTGTCCCAACGGAAAGCCTCAGGTGTTCACCAGTGACCTCTCTTCCTTGGAAGAATCTGAATTTGAATTTTTATCTCCACCTCACCTTAGGATTGTTGAGAGCGCTGTTTGGTTCCTTGGCACTTCTGTGTTCCGAGGGGCTTGGCACTTCAATTCCTGGCTACCTTCATATAGCCTTGGATTTCAATTTTTGTTTTCCATGCTTTGAGAGGAATAAAGCTCTTACCAACAGCTCTCGCCCTTAGCAGATGCTCTAGGTTTGGCTTCCTTGCCTAGCAACCCATGCCCCTTAAAACTCAAGGGGAGAAAAACTGCATAAAATATCAACCTTACCTCAATATGTTTCCCTTCTTTACAGGATCTTGGACTCTCAAATCCTGGCTGCCTCGCTAGTTCTTTGATGCCTGAAAACAGACTTGTTTTTAACTTCATGGAGCGTTGTTCTCACTTGAAAGTTTGATCTGCTATGAGATATTCAATTATTTTTAGAAGCACAACTCCTATAGGAGAAATTTATATGAGAGAAATACCAAATTAACGGAACCCCTAAATAAAAATTCAGTTATTTTTTTTTATTTTAAAGCTACACTTTCATGCAATTATACATGTGATATAATTACCTTGAACACACACAAAAATGAACACACAAGTAGTGAAATCTGAATAAGGTCTGTGCCTCGGACCCATATCGGTCTCCTGGCTGTGACATTGTACTAGAGTATGATGTCAACTTTGGGGGAGGCAGGCTGCCATTTACCCAAGTTACAAAGCTAATAATGTGGAAAAGTTAGTATAAAATTTTTCATTACATTCTTTTTTGCTTTGATAACAAGAGAATTATTTGCTTTTTGTAATAAAATTAGAATATTAAAGAAGCGCATAACATAGGAAGTTAGACTCACTTAAGTACCATCATCCAGAGGAAACCTGTTAACAACACGCTGCATATTTATCTGACTTTATGTGAATAGTCCTTGTGATTTGATGGACTGTTTTGAAAATTTTTAAATTCCTTTATTTACTTTTGAGAGAGAGACAGTACACGCACACGGGGGAGAGGCAGAGAGACAGGGAGACGGGATCTGAAGGGGGGTCCAAGCTGACAGCAGCCAGGCCGATGTGGGGCTCTGACTCATGAATTGTGAGATCATGACCTCAGCCACATTCAGATGCTCAACTGACTGAGCCACCCAGGTGCCCCATGCTAGATAATTCTTAAAGTAACAGGTTTTAATTCTTTTCCTTATGACTTTTTCGTAATGTTTTTGTTTGTTTCTCTTTTAATTTCTTTGTAACAGACTCAGGATGTGTTTCAAATTTAAAATTCTCAGGACACATAACTCGTATATTTTCTTTCTGACATTTTTAATCCTTGAATACTCAACTCCTTCCTTATTTCTTAGCTGACTTTCATTCATCATTTATTCTTCAAATGGTTTTCAACTACTCTGTGGAGAGATTTAATGTTATGACTTCTATTTTGCACGTAACACAATTAAGTGTATGTTATATGCTACACTTTCAGGCACCTTGTTCTTCTATATATTTATACCCACTCTTTTGTATCCATTATAAATATGCTAGGCAGTCTATGGGAAACGCATGTGAAAAATTTGTGTCTCCCTGGACATTTCTTGGCAACTTCCTGTGAATATATACTCATTTCAAAATTAAAATTAGGGGCCTCCTGCATGGCTCAGTCAGTTGAGCATCCAGCTCTTGATTTCGGCTCAGGTCATAATCTCACGGTTCGTGAGTTTGGGTCCTGCATCAGGCTCTGTGCTAGCGGCACAGAGCCTGTTTGGGATTCTCTCTCTCTCTCTCTCTGTCTGTCTCAAAATAAATAAATAAACTTCGAAAAAAATAAAAATTAAAAAAATACATTTTCCAAAAATTATCAGTAGAAACTTCATCTGTGAGAATTGCCCCAGTTTTTGGTCAAAATGCGCCGTTCTTCACATTATAGGATAAGTGTAAACAATTTTCCTAAGAGACATACACCTTATGACATTTAAGGTGTTCTCCATCTAGACTTAAGGAAGAAGCAATCTTCCTTCACCGTATAAACAAGTGAAATTGTGCCGAGGGGGCTTAAGGAGGCTATGGGCCCTTTAAAATATATTTTTTAAAGGAAAGAGACTGTGTGAAGTCCACTGTTTTCACGGATCGGTCATTTGCGAGTATGCCAGTTCAGCTGGAGTAACTTCCTTTAGCCCATTAGAGAAAAGTTATAGAGAAGCCCAGTGTAATCTTCTGAATTTATGGTATCATCTGAGAAGGGATATTCTGTGACTATGAAAAGTTATAGTAGTTTGAGGCTAACAGGAGTGGGGGCAGTGGTATGATTGCGCTTTTCTCCATGAATCAATTCCAGATGTTGCCATTAGATTCTCTGAGTGTTGAAGGAGAAAAAAAAAAAAGATACACACACACACACACACACACACACACACATATATACACACACACACATATATATACACACATATATATATACACACACACATATATACACACACACACACACATATTCATATGTATATCAGTGCTAGAGACATGACAGAGTTAATCTAGTTG
Source organism: Panthera uncia (assembly GCF_023721935.1). Lineage (NCBI taxonomy): Eukaryota > Metazoa > Chordata > Mammalia > Carnivora > Felidae > Panthera > Panthera uncia. The sequence goes on from NC_064807.1 coordinate 38,369,032, forward strand.
AATCTTCTCCTTTTACAGAGAAGGAAACTGAGGCCTGGAAAGACTAATTGCGTGCACAGTCAGGTGCAATACAGTCAGGTAGGAATAGGGTTGGGTCTAGAATACAGATCTCTGTCTAACCCAATAATATTCCAATTATTGGGCTCTCATAGGCCAGAGGAATCAGGAAATATTACACAGACAATTTTGAGCCAAATAGTTATTTTAATCCCTTCACAACCAGCACATAATAATACTACTACTTTGTGACATTTCAAAGCCTGGATTATATAGAGGTCTGAAAAACAGAAAATGATAACATGAGAATTTGGGAGGTGCATTAGTGGAATAACTGAAAAGATCTAGGGTCTTTAATGAGAGTAAAACCCAAAATACAATGATTAATGATATCGTAACGTATCCCTTTCTAAACGGGATACCCTCTAAAATTTTACTCTTAATAACTTCCTCTAATAGAAGAAAGAGTATCTGGGGCGCCTGGGTGGCTTGGTCGGTTAAGCGTCCAACTTTGGCTCAGGTCATGATCTCATGGTCCGTGAGTTCGAGCCCCGCGTTGAGCTCTGTGCTGACAGCTCAGAGCCTGTAGCCTGTTTCAGATTCTGTGTCTCCCTCTCTTTGCCCCTCCCCTGTTCATGCTCTGTCTCTCTCTGTCTCAAAAATAAATAAAAGTTAAAAAAAATTTTTTTAAATAGAAGAAAGAATATCAAGTACTCCAAATTAGATCTGTTACTCACTTAACTGGTTTCAAAAAACAAATTATCACTTGAACCGTTATGTCATTGCTCATACTTCCAATGAAATTATTTTTCCTCCTCTCTCCTAGAGTATTAATCATATCATGATCTACTGATTCAATGTTTGTTTATGTGGGGACATTTGGAATGGCTCTTCAATAAGACTTTCAGAATGGCCACTTTGAAATGGCCCAGCCTCATTCTTGGACTAGAGTCCAACCGGAAGTCCTCACATAGCTTGGAAGGCACAATCTGCATCTCATGAAAAACAATGCTGAAGTTCCACATTCTAGCAGAATGACCAAGTATGGGGGCTGGGATCGTGGAGGGGAAAGATGAGGAGTGGAATCTCAACACGCAGGACTTTGGTTCATTCCACTTGGGTTACAAATTGCCAACTGATCTCAACCCAAGTTTTAACTGGTGGATTAGATCTGAAAATCTCTATCATCATCTTATTCCTCACATCTAAAGAATTAGCTTATTAGGGGCGCCTGGGTGGTTCAGTCGGTTGAGCGTCCGACTTCGACTCAGGTCATGATCTCACAGCAGGTAAGTTCGAGCCCCCCATCGGGCTCTGTGCTGACAGCTGGGAGCCTGGAGCTCGCTTTGGGTTCTGTGTCTCCCTCTCTCTCTGCCCCAACCCACTCGCATTCTGTCTCTGTCTCTCTCAAAAATAAATAAACATTAAAAAAAGTTTTAAAAAAAGAAGTAGCTTATTAGAGTATTATTATAAAAAGCAAATATAGGAACAACTCGATCCAAAGGCACATTTTAAAATTCTACTTTGGTAAAAGCAAACTGCTTCTGAATTCCAAGCCTCAATTTTCTCACCTGTTAAATGGTGATAGTAATAATCTAGATAGTTTTAGTTTAAGTCAAAATAATGCATGCAAAAGAGCTACTGGACAATGAGTGGACCGTAATGGGTTTGTTGTGTTGTTGTTGTTAATAGTAGTCTCTCGTCTTGGAAGCACAAAGTACCTGTTTTGAAACCATGGGTATTTATTAACATTGTCTCATTAATGTTAATAGAATCATCAGTTCTGAACAATAGCATAGCAGAGAGAGAGAACAACATAAGGCAATGGCTACAATCATTTCACAGAACAGATGATATGCAGATATAAGATTTTAAGCATTCAGAATGCCCAAGGAGAAAGGACTATCTGGTATTAGGCTTTAAAAATGTGTAGGAGACTCATAGTCCATGAATTAGTATTAATCTAGAATGGTCTTACTACACTGCAAAGAAACGAAATTTTTATAGTTCATATAACATCAAGCATGGGGAATTTAATACAAGTTTTTAATATTTTTTTAAAAGTTTATTGCTTTATTTTGAGAGAGAGAGAGAGCATGCGGGAGGGCCAGAGACAGAGGGAGAGAGACAATCGCAAGGAGGCTCCACGCTGTCAGTGCAGAGCTGGACGCAGAGCTCAATCACACACCATGAGATCATGACTGGAGCTGAAATCAAGAGGTAGATGCTTAATCGACCAAGCCACCCAGGTACCCCAATACAACTTTTCAATAAGGACCGCAGTGTGAGCACACATTCCAACACACAGAGAGAGGACGTTAAGGGATACACAGAAGAGGTCATCATTTGTACTGCAGAAGACACTGGATATTAATCGAACCTGCTGTAGAGTTGACTCATTTTGTGGGACCTGCATTCGCACAACAAACTGTACTTAAGGGGCATTGCAGAGTATAGGTTCTGTCTTCTCTAACTAACCTTCTATTGGCTTCATAAAATCCAAATGTAAAGGTCTATCTAGATGGTGATAAGAAAATAGATAGCTGAGCTGATATGATAACCAAAAGGTTATCACCAAGAAACAGCAACACATGTACACGGCAGTCCTTACAGAATGGTACTGATTTCATGCCATCAAATCCAGTTCTAAAATTTCAAAATGAGGGGCGCCTGGGTGGCTCAGTCGGTTGAGCGTCCGACTTCAGCCCAGGTCATGATCTCGTGGTCCGTGAGTTCGAGCCCCGCGTCGGGCACTGTGCTGACAGCTCAGTGCCCGGAGCCTGTTTCGGATTCTGTGTCTCCCTCTCTCTCTGCCCCTCCCCTGTTCATGCTCTGTCTCTCTCTGTCTCAAAAATAAATAAACATAAAAAAAAATTTAAAAAAAAAATTCAAAATGAATCATACTTCGGTAGGAAATGTGCCAAGAGACAGTTCTAAGCACTGGCCAAAAAAAGCTTCGTCTGATAAGTGTTCCTTCCTTCAGGACTTAGTCTGAAATAGGTGACAGAGACATTTGCATTCTGAATCTTCTGGAAACTTTCCCTTCTTAACATTTCTCTCCTGAGGCCACACTCCAGCAACGGCTTAAGGCAGGTTCAAGTCTACGATCTTCCTGTGCCCTAGTGAATGAACAAAGGACTCAGCGACCCTTACCTGTCTGGAAGCAATGGCGATAGAAGGTATCCAGTACTCAGTGGTCACCTCAATTTCCTTTGCATTTGCAGCCACTCGAGGACTTAGCAATGCCCCTGTCATTTACCCTTATTAGCTTTCCTGATAATCAAAGAAGCTTTTACCAAAACAAAGTTAATCATAGTGCAGTTTTGGAAACATGGTATTAGTATCTGTAATCTAAGAAAAAAGATTCCCCGAGCTCCATTGAATAAAAGGCCTCCAAAGGAAAGCTCACTGGGAAAACATGTCTTTCTTTTCATTTTTTTCTTCTAAGTGAAAATGTATGTGAACACCTAAAATCAGACTCTGGTAAATTAAATCAAAAGGGAATCTCTGTTTGGGAGGGCAGGGAAAAAATGCTTTTCAGAAGAGATTTTAGAAGGGAAAAGCAGAACCAACCCACATATTTTTTTTTTTTAAAGAGCATTGCCTTCATTGCCCAAAACTTAAAACTTCTCAAGCGAACTAGAATAAAGTATTTATCCAAATATGTGTCCTTTCATACTCTACTTTGTTAACCCTTATAAAAATGTAACATCAAAATTATTTTTGAAAAAGACATTAAGAGTTAGTTGCGGGGGAGGGTGGCGCCTGGGTGGCTCAGTCAGTTAAGCGTCCGACTTCAGCTCAGGTCATGGGCTCATGGTTCATGAGTTCGAGCCCCGTGTCAGACTCTGTGCTGACAGCCCGGAGCCTGGATCCTGGAGCCCGGAACCCAAAGCCCGCTTCAAATTTTTATCCTCCTCTCTCTCTGCCCCTCCCCTGCTCGCACGTGGTCTCTCTCTCTCTCTTTCTCAAAAATAAGTAAACATTTAAAAAATTAAAAAAAGAAGAGTTAGAAAGGTCTCATAAATAGCTGGTGGGTTTTGCTCAATGACTTAAGTATAAAATAATCACTCCCCAAACTTGTAGATTAAATCGCCCTTGTTTGTATCCTGTGACTAAACTGGACTTCATAGACATTAGTTAAGGAATTGTAGAGAAAGGCAACAGACGGGAAGTGGCTGAGCTCTGTGATTCTTCTATGACTAAATATTTGAGGTGGCTAGCCAATATGAACCAGAGCTGGATTCATGTCTGACCTGAGTGTTCCTCTCAACAGACAGGGGCCTGGAGTATTGTTTCATGTCCTCATGCACGAGAGAGTGGTTCCCAACAGGAGGGGCACTGGACCATCTGTTAACATTATCCCATGCATATAGATCATGAAATAAAATCAACCGCAGACCATCAGAAGAAATACTTCTTCGCCACAAGATACGTAATTGCTAATATAGTTCCCTAAGATAAGCAGAGGAGACGATTAGAATGATTACACAGTTGGGACCCTTTTTACAACCATGTATTTCTATTTTGGACAATAGAGGTCAACTCTGCTTTGAAACCGGAAGTCATTTTTATCACTCTGTACTTCCTCTCACTCTCCCTACTTCTATTGTTCAATTCTGCTGCTTTTGCTCCTGTACTAGCTTAGTGTCTATTCTCCTTCCTGTAATTGCAATTCTCTCGTCTGTCACCTTAGTTTCATGTTTCTTTTTTTTTTTAAGATTTTATTTTTAAGTAGTCTATAAACCGAATGCGGGGCTTGAGCTCACAACTCCGAGGTCAAGACTCTCATGCTTTGCCAGCTAAGCCAACGAGGTGCCCCTTAGTTTCATGATTAAACGAATGCAGTATTTATCACCAGTTTTTACCACAGCTTGGCTATTCCTGAATTCTTTATTTTCTTTTTTCTTTTTTTCTTTTTAAAATTTTTTTAACGTTTATTTTTTTTTTTTGAGAGACAGAGCCTGAGTGGGGGAGGGGCAGAGAGCGAGGGAGACACAGAATCTGAAGCAGGCTCCGGGCTCCGAGCTGTCCGCCCAGAGCCCGACGCAGGGCGCAAACTCAGATCGTGAGATCATGACCTGAGCCGAAGTCGGACACCCAGCCGACTGAGCCACCCAGGCGCTCCTTAAATTCTTTATTTTGATTCATCTTATTTGAAGTAATTTTCCAGCAAGTGCTTTTTTCAAGAAGGATTTATGAGTGCCATGTCTGTTGCCTTTGTTAACAGTTGAGGCTATCTGGAGGAATCTTTATAGGAATGAGAGCATCTGGCTTGGTAAGGTTCTTTCCCCCAAGGTTGACAGATACTTATCCATTGCTTTCATATTGACTATTATACATAACATCCCATTTCTCTTGATAAACAGGATTCCCTTGAGAAGAAATTTTCTTTTGTTATGTTTATAAATATTTTTCCATTTGCTGTGCTCTCCGTTTTAGAAACAGAGTTAGCCCTTTGCTGAATTGTCTTCTCTGTCTTCTATGTCTTTCATTGTTTTAATATTTTTATCTTTTTCTTCTCTGAATTCCTTGGAAATAGCTCAAGGCTTCTCCACAAGTGTGCATTTAACTTTCGTGTTCAAGTCCTTCTTAAGAATACATGAGGGGATATTTTAACGTATGCCTTCATAAAGCAATAGAGAGAATCAATTGATAAGAACTGATGCCACACTAAAGAATGAACTGTATCCAGCTAAAATATATATGAATGTCTCCTTATGTGAGAATAATTCATAGAGGAAAATTCACTTACAATAAATACATTAAAAACAAGGACATGGCTGAAATTTAAAATTATGAAGATAGGTTTGTCTCTGCTTTATGATCTGTTAATTCTTTTTTAATTTTCTTTTTTTATTTTAGAGAGAGATAGTGAGCATGAGCAGGGGAAAGGGGCAGAGTGAGCAAGAGATCATCTTAAGCAGGCTCCAAGCCCAGTGCAGAGCCCGACTCTGAACTCAGTCTCCCAACCTGATCATGACCCGAGCCAAAATCAAGAGTCAGAAACTCAACTGACTGAGTCATCCAGGTGCCCCTGATTTATTTGTTAATTCTTAAAATATCGACTCTTGCAGTTTAGGGCATCATTTCTTAACAAAATTGTGTGGTTGCTTGTTATAACATCCTTTCCTTCACATTTGCCTTTAATGAAATGATCATAAAGAGAACCATTTATAGAAAAACGTGAAGGAGCTTCGTCAGTTCTTCTAAAACTGTGTGAAGTTTTTTTTTTTTTAACTTTGCAATCAATTCCTATTGAATTTTGCATGATACTGCTGGATGCTGTAAGAGACAGACCAATCTAGACATTGATGTGAAATATGCTTGCGTTAATGTTTGGGTGGAGGAAATTTTTCCACAACTTGAGTTTTGCAAATGTTTTTTACTTTCCATTTCCCTATACAACATGTAATTCTATGGAACTAATTAATAAATTCATGATTCAGACACTGATTAAAGACAGTAAGAAAGACTTAGGAAAGATTTTCAAAGGAAAGAGTTCAAGAAGGACTACTTCAATGAGGGTGTGGCAGGAGGGGAGAGAGGTGGAACTCAACATACAAGGACAAGTGGAGATTGATAGCCAAGGGGCAGGGTGGGGGCAGTGGGTAGAAAATTGTCAACACTGGGGACATCTGGGTGGCTCAGTGAGCTGAGCATCCAACTTCTGATTTCAGCTCAGGTTTTGATCTCAGGGTTAGTGAGATTGAGCCCCGTGTCAGGCTCTGCATTGACAGTGTGGAACCTGCTTGGGATTCTCTCACTCCCTCTCTGCCCCTTCCCCACTCATGCTGTCTCTGTCTCTGTCTCTCTGTCTCTCTCTCTTTCTCAATATAAATAAATAAACTTAAAAAAGAAAAGAAGAGAAAAGAAAAGAAAGAAAAGAAGAAAAGAAAAGAAAAGAAAAGAAAAGAAAAGAAAAGAAAAAAACTATCAAGAGGAAACATTGAGGCTGGGGATTCTTGCATGACCAATTCAACAGGACTGTTGATAAGATACCCAGGGTGGGTGGTAGTGAAGAATTTCATCAGAAAAAGGGTGACCACCACATATCAAGGGTAGGGGATTTTCGTTAACAGACTCAGCAGGATTCTTCCTATGACTGGACTAAACCAGAACAAGGACAGAACCCAATGTCAAGGCCTAGTCAAAAAAAGGGCTCAGTTTGATCAAGGAGAGTCTTTGTCAGTGGGCAGAAAAACTTTGTCCCAGTCCTGGCCAAGGCTTTCTCCTTTTCTCATGTTCACAGTTGTACATTGCCCTTTGAACAACTTTGTCTGTATCAAAGTCTCATGTTGGACTCATCCTTTCTTGAAATAAGGGCTAGGAACCAATTTCAGCCTTCTGAACCTCCCCAACCGCAATTACTGTGGCTTCCTCTATTTGCTGGTTTACAAATCCACATCATGTCAGATTCTCCAAAGGGGTCGCTTCTTCCAGGGCAAAAGTGCCCTTTCAGTTCTCCCCGCAAAATGTCCCTTTCTCCATGCTGCCGTGGAGTGTGGAGTTTTATAAACCTCTCCGGATTTAGGTAGGAAAAGACTCCTTTCAGGCTGATGGCTAACAGGAAGACACCCCCATTTTTCAAAATTCCTTTTCCTGTGGTTGTTTCCTGACTGACTCCCTCTATCAGATATCCCCCTGAAGCAGCTGGAATCAACACTTCTCTGCATACTGGCTTGCTGGGGATTTTCTTTTTAACTCTTTCATGTCCAGGTATGTGTGGTTAGCTTTGGGCCAATTGTAATGGGCTAAAATTGCAGGATACAAAGAGCCTAACTTACAATCAGCTTACCTTTCAGCAAAGGGAAGTATAACGGCTCGATTACAAATGACTCCTTCTTGCAGAAAATGTATATATCATGGCCAGGACGGCGTAACACGAGCTGTTCTTTGGTTTATGATTTCCATTCTCAGAGCATATTTAGTTATGTCGTATGCAAGATGAAGATTCTCCCAAGGCATAACAAGACAATGGATCAATGAAGTCTTTGTATACATTTAGACATCGATTAAAATTTGGGTTCTGTCATTTACCAGCTTTGGGAATATGGCAAGGTATTTAACCTCTTTGCACCCCAGTTACCCCATCTCTAAAGTGGAGTGACAGTGCCTCCTTTACGAGACCTCTGAGAGATCAGGAGTTCACATGTAAAGGACTTAGCACCTCTGCTGTTAGCAGACTCTGGATAATTGGTAACTATTCTGAACACCAACTTCCGTGTCACAGGTAAAAACCATTTTTTTCTATAAAGATAAAAGCCCTAAAATCATAGCTAGAATTTTCATAATCCAAGAGTGCAGAAGAGCTGCTGAGCCCCTGCGCCATGTACAGTTGTTTTGAGGACGGACTGTAGACCCGTTTATTTCCTCCGAAAGGGGGTGCAATCCACGAACCGACCTGAAGCAACAACAACTCCTTGAATTTAGTCCATTTGGGGCCTCATGTGTCTCATCCACTGGATCCCTCCTTGAAGCCTATGGACGCATACTTAAAAGAGATTAACATCTCACCTTAAGGGGCCCATGACAACCAGCTAACAAATAACCCAATGAATCTTCGATCAGTACCCGGCACACCCTCCCACTCGACCAAACATGAAAACTGAAAACAGAAAAAGGATTTTCCCCGCAAGAATTCCTATTAGATATACTGCCTTGACCTGCACCTTAACAGTTCAAATCATGGAACTCAGAATCTTTTATGGTTACTGGGAAAATTCATAGTTTATCATATTTTGTCGGCTGGAGAGGAAGAAAAGACTTGGCCAGGTTCCTGGGGGAAAGATAGCCTGTCATATTTGCTGAGATTTATTTATGAAAAAGCACTCAGGATGATACTTTGTGCAACACGCTCCCTCCTGCTCGGAGCACCATTAGCTCAAAGCAAATAGGAGAGACTCCCAAGCTGCCCAGGGCTGAAGGTAAAGGAAGGGACTAAAGTAAGCAGAGCGGGGACACTCTCAACTGGCATCATTTAAAGCTCTTGATTATTTAAACTTCTGCAGAATAATGATTGCATATTTGAAAGTAATACATCTGTTCCTTTCCCTCCCCGCCCCCATGTGGTTTTCTAATCCCGAGGTAATTACGTTTTGACAAAAATTTATTGGGACATCTGTTTTTTCCCTTAGATCCGCAGGTCACTGTGTGACTAACAGCAGCCCAGCGGAGAGCTGCCTTGGAAAAACCGAGCACAATGGCTGGCGAGATCCAGGGCGCGCCGGGGCGGTGGGTGTCAGTTAGAGGCAGAAAGGACGGTCCCCTGGTGCCACCGGGCCCACACTTCGTGTGCTGCCTGGCTTGGTGCTCAGCATGAGACTCCGGCCTGTGAGGGTAAAGGGATCAATGATCTGGGGGGGAGGGGAGGGAGGAGGGCTGGCTGGTAACAGGCTGGCAGTGTGCATCAAGATTCATGCATTTTCTAGGTTGGCATCCAATATAAAAATAATTCATGGAGGGAAGAAGATGGAGAGGCAATGCACAGGCCATATGTTTGGAGCCCCTGCCCATAATGGCTGGCTGTGGTTACCAGCGTCTGGTGCCACCAACTAGATTAAATTATGGTACCCTACGGAGGCACAGAAATCAGAACGATTTCTCCGACTTCCAGCATTTGATAAATCATAGGATAACCGAGGAAGTGTACCTGTGCACCAAACCCCTCTTTCAATGTTTTAAAAAGCACGACGTGGCTTCAGTCCGCTGTTTTTTGGCGGATTAACTGCCAGAACTTGCTAACGTCAATTTTCTCACAAACCTCGGCTCCCATAGGAAATGCCTGTATCAGAATTCCACAGGGACGGCCTTTTCTCCACGTTTTTCCACCTTCAAGCTCTCATAAGGAAGTTTGTTTTCCTGAGGTGTCCAACCCAATATCTTGACCTGATGTTTAAAAAAGAGTCTAAGTGACTTGCCTCTGTGCCAAATGAAACTTTGGAACATCGTGAGATGTTTCTGCCATTAAGAACTTCATTAGGAATTTCAGTAACCAAATAAAGCTCCATTTCCCTTTTCCTCTAGTTTATTGATTAAAAAAATAAAAGGAATCCTAACCGAAGTATTTCACTTTCACATAGACACAACCCTCAACTACTTTCTTTTTTCCGGAGAGTATCAAAATGCCATTACAATGATTACATATAAATATCCACTCCCCCAAATCAAGTTTAAGAAAGCAAAATGCCTCTGCTGTAATAGAACATCTCCTCCACGAATGGATAAAAGGCATGCTATGTCCTGCATTCCCTTACGAAGTGCTGAGCAGGAACAAGTTCCCAATTTTCGGATGGAAACGTTGAGACGGAGGGGCAAGGAACTAAATGTCATTAAGAAATGTCCCTGTGACACTCTTCATGGGGTTCAGGCTCTGGATCTCAGGTCTAGGCTGCATTCTTTTGATTGCCAAAGCGTCCGACGACGAGTAGCCATTCAGCGGATTCCGCAGAATCCTGGCTTCCCATGTGGTAACATGTAGTCTGTGGGGAGGGAAAAATAAAGAGTTTTTCTTTAGAATAGATTGGGAAATACCGAGTTTAAAAGGCTTAAACAGGGGTCCCTGACCGGCTCAGTCAGTGGAGCATGTGACTTTTGATCTCAACGTTGTGAATTGGAGCCCCAAATTGGGGGTAGAGCTTACTTAAAATCTTAAAAACAATGAAATCCTTAAACAGGTTCTCTGAGGCTGGGCATCTTTAATTTTCTGTGAATAATGGAGCTCAAAGACAGAAAAAAAAAACCATGAGATGGATCTTAGCTCAGGTTGCCATAACAGGACACTGTAGGGTGGGAGGGGGCTTAAACGGCAGAAATGTATTTCTCATAGCCCTGGAGGTTAGAAGTGCAACATAATTGGATTTTGGTGACAGCTCTCTTCCTAGCTTGCAGATGGCTGCCTTCACTGCTGTGTCCTCAAATCAGGGAGAGAGAGGCTCTGGTGTCCCTTTCTCCTCTTTTCAGGGAACTAATGCCATTATGGGGTCCATCGTCACGATCTCATAAAACCCCAGTTGCCTCCCAATGGCCTCATCTCCTCACACCATCCCATTGGGGGTTAGGGCTTCAACATATGACTTCGGGGGTGGGGGAACATACTCAGTCCTCTTTTTGATTGCAGAATAATGAGCTCTAAGAGATGCTAAATTAGACGATTCATGATACAAAATAAATATCCTAATTATATCACAGAACAGGGCACAGAGAAGTTACTCAATTATTTTTGGAATGAACTCATTCACTCTTTTCATATTTATTTCTGCGCCAGAATGTGGAAAATTAATCATGGCAGGAGCGCTAACCATGGTCAAGAAACTACAGAGCACAGGGGTGTGTGTGTGTGTGTGTGTGCGTGTGTGCGTGTGTGTGTGTGTGTGTACTGGGGTGGAGACTAAGCTGAGGCAGGAGGCTCCAATTCTCTCTTGTCTGCCACTCCTCTAAGTAAGGCTTCATTTGAACGAAAATTATTAGCTTCCTATGAATTAAACTTCCTAAATACCATCGTTCTACTCTTCTATTATTTCACCTAATTTTTTTTATTCTTTATTTTCCTCATCCTAATTTTCTCACTTCTTTTCTATGTGTTTCTTGTGTTATGGTATTGCAATTGCCTGGCTTGTTCAAAAATATAGACACAAAACCTATTTGACTGTAGTGGGGGGGTTTTGGTGTGTGTGTGTGTGTGTGTGTGTGTGTGTGTTGGGGGCTTTGGGAGGGGTTTGTTTTGGTTTTGGTTTTAGGTTTTGTTTTGTTTTTTTGTTTTGTTTTGTTTTGTTTTTGCCTTACTTCTCCAAAGCAGAGAAATCACGTTCAACATATAGGACAAGAAGAAAGTTCCAGGATGATAAATTTCAACTACTGTGGGTGAGGTCTTGTAGAAATGTTTGGAGGGAAAATGGGCTTGGGCTTTTCCCTTAAAAACAAAACCAAAATCTTTATTAATGTGGTTTCCCGGAATCCATGATACTCCTCATGCTGTTTCCCAATGCTCTTCCCTTTCAGCCCTTCCCAACAAATCCTAGCCATTCTCCCAGAAGCAACTGAAAACAGCCTCTCCCATAAGCCTTCCCCGGGTTCCCTGGAGGAACCAGTCTCTCCCTCTCTCGTGCTCACCGCAGCCCTTCATCTTCTACTCTGTGTGCCTCCCTCTCATCATCCACAACATGAGAAGAAGAATATCACCGGTGCATCATGGTAAATCTCGTACATTACAGTCTCCCGTGCTAGATTTGCACTTCCCTGTTCCTTCACACGCAGAATGGTGTCAGGAACGTGGCAGGTGGCTAACAAAGGATTGTTTCCGTGGACGCCCCCAGCAGAGCACCGCGCTGGGAATTAGGAAAGCGTGGTTGGAGCCCTGCCTCAGCCTCTCACTCGCTGCTTGACATCGGAAAGCTCACTCCACCTCCCTGGACCTCGTGGGCTCATTCTGGAGACGGAGCAGCTGCGTTGGGCGATCCCCACCTCCGCTTGTACCCTGACGCGGCGCAGCCTTCGGAGACTGAACCGAACAGTCAGTCCTGCCCCATCGGAAAACGGCCGGTAGCCCAGAGCGAACAGTTGGTGCACAGATCCCACACCGACGTTCGCGTAAAATACAGTACAAGAAAATCTCTCACCCCCAGATGAAAATAATTTGGTCTGCCCCCGAACCTATTTTCCCGTCACCGATGTGTTTGCAATCACCGTTTCAATTTTCCCCTCCTAGACGTCGGGGAGGCATCTTTCAAGAAAAACACAACGTGCGCCCAGACCCAGCAGCAGCCTGCTTGGAAGCACTTCGATGTGCTCATTAGAGCACGGGGGCTGCGTGTGTCTGAGCTACCTCCGTGCACAGAGAGCGGCAGCTGGATGGACGGCCTGCCGAGGGTGAGCAGAGGGCCCTCTGCCAAACGCTGTTCCTTTAATTCACCTAAACGCTGACCTTGAAAAATTGCCCTTTATGGGATGTGATGAGGTGTGAATTCAATCTCCATCCTCACTTGGGTCTTGTCATTTTCTGCGCTGTGATTGCCCGTTGTGCCACACCACAGCAACTGGCCCGGCAGAGGGTCGGTGAGATTGACAAGGTCCTCTGGGGAAGGCTGACATCAAAAGACCCTGCAAACTCATTTCAGTCATGGGCCTCTCTCTCGCCATTATGATTTTTTTTTTTTTTTCCTGGCTGTGATCACACCAGGTTGGTACTGATTCAGCGACATCACCCGTGCGGCTTAACTATACCCTCTCTGATGGTTGAGCAAAAGCTCATCTGAGATGAGGCTTTGGAAGGTTCTCTCCTCCTTCCCTTTCCCCCTTAAATCCTCCAGCTCATGACCCAAAGCAACTCACTGCAAACTTATCCTGAATGTTCCAAGAGGGTGAGAGAGGAGAGCATGCGTTCTGCAATTTTTCTTGTGCTCCAAGAATCAAATGCAGTCAATTTAACTTCATCAGACCGCTGACAACAGGCGCTGATACAGAGGATGGAAGAGATCAGCCAAAATCCTACAGTTTCTATCAGTATTAAAGCCAGATGTTACACTGGCTGTTCGAATTTGATAAAACCCACCACTGATAAAGGCTTCTCCCTGGATCGGTGGGTCCCAGGGCCCATTCATCAGCACAATGGTTCATGTGGCAGTACCCCAGGCTAGTGGGTAACATTTACTGCAGCACCAGGGTTTCTGTGAAGGCGAGACTGGTCCTCCTTTGTCTGCGGGCTTCTATAGGTTGTTGTGGCTTGAGCAGATCTGTTTACACTACACTTGCTATGGCAACGTTTATCTGATATGGACAAAAGGCATTCTGATTCTTGAATTAATAACACTTGAGTCAAGCCTATGATTCAACAAGAGGTATTCAAACAGTTTGAGTGAAGGCAAGGTTTTCTTTGAGGCCAATTAATACAGCCACAAACCTTTGGCTCAAGGGATCCAAATGTGCAGCCAGCAAGGGTTACCGGGCCCTGAAAACCACCAAGCTATCCTTATGGTGAGGGAATGGATGGGGGAAAATAAAGAAATGCAGATCTTGTTGGCATGGACCTCGAATCAGAGCCCGGGGAAAGTCACATGGTAAGGAGGACCTGTAGAGGTGGCTTTTGCTCAGTCGGACGGCATGTTTGACCACACTGTAAGGCACGAGAGGGCCCTGAACACAGATGTGACTGTGAATTCACCTTCCAACCTTCCTTTTTGCCCCCGTGATGACTGGAGGCTGGATTTGGCCCAGTCCCCCTTCTACCTGCCCCCGGAATGTAGCCCCCACAAGGGTCAGGTGACTTGATTTCATGGCAAATCTTTTCTGGGAAGCAGATGGAACCCCAGGGGCTCAGGTAAATGGCTTTCCCTCCTTCCTCCCCACAGTTCCCAAACAGAGGTTTCCTTTTCTTTCCTCCACTGAAAAATTGCCAAAACCGCTCCCTACTGTACAGCTAACCCAGAAGCAGGCAACGGAGAATGATGTTAATTTAAACTTCTGCCTTATTAAGTAACAAAACCCAGAAATAATGTGATCAAAGCCAAAAGACACAAACTTCTGCCATCTTTCTTGAGATAAAAGGAGCAAAACACCCATGAACTGAAGGAGGCTTGGACACTTAATAAAAATAGCTAATTAAGTGTTGGAGTAACTTAGCGTTTTGCCCCCTGAGCCCTGCAATACTCAAGACTAGCCTGTATCCCCTCCACTCTCACTCCTTCCTGCTGTGACTCAGGCCATCACATAATTCTTTTTTCATTCCCTTCATTGTGTGCCAGGGACCGTTGTATGCACTGGGCATGCAGGAGCCGACAGCAGACCCCAGCCTCACTCCCGGGTAACTTATGCTAGGGGTGGGGGTGCTAGGGAGGTAAGCAGAACAGGTCATGAGACATTCGTGGGGATTTCTCCCTTGGCACAGACCCTTCACCTCTCGTTCGTGCTGTTACAAACTCTGTTTTGGCTCATATTCTATGCTTCAACCCGACACGAGGTCTCTTTGCTTTTTAAATATTAATCTGTAAATACTTTCGAACCCCCGTCATATACCAAACAAAACCCCAAAACAAGAAAGGGCCAGTGCCCGCTCAACCAGACCCCCTCTTGTCCAGTTAGGAAGGCAGACGTGCACATCAATAACTCAGACAGGTATAAAGCTGTGTTCCTTAACGTTACCGGGGCCACAGAGTCATCTGGGAGGAGAGTTTAAAATACAGATGCCTGGAATCCAGCCCAGATCTGCCAAATGGAGATCTCTGAAGCGGGGAGGGGGCCACAGCGTTTGCATTTTAACCAACTGCCTCCTTCCCTGAGATTAATTCTAATGTATACCAAAGATTAAGAATTACTGGTATCGAGGAAAGAACATGGGATTTAAGAGCGTTAGTCACCACAGCTATTTAGGGCAGGTCCAAAAGCCTGATTTGGTTTGAAATCCTAAGTTTTTCATTTGTTACCTGGGCCCAAGTGCGACTCTATCAATGGAAACATTAATGAGAGAAGACAAGTTCAAATCAAGGACACACTTGATGTAGGTTTCTGTACGAGACAGGAGGCACTACCTCTTCTGATGAGTGTGGTGTAATTTACATGAAATAAAATAAAGAACAGCAACCACCAGGGAGCTCTGCAGATAGATAATCGATGCTCTGAAATGGTAAGTTTTTACTAGTCTTGGCTTCCTTCTCGAACTTCTCTGGGTTCTCTCACGAACCCATCGTGAGACATGTTGCTCTATAGTTAAATATCCTCGGTATGACTTCGCGTGAAGCAACAATTCTATCATTCAAGATCACCGAAAAGCACTGCCTGCACCGTTCTGTACTTTTCCTCACAGGTTGTAGTATCTGTTTCTTTTCCACCACTGAACTTACTCTCAATCGTTATTGGCAAACAATAAAAAAAATTTAGACATTGTGCTCGGAGCCCAGTGTTTGCATACTCTCTTCCCATCCAAATGTTTTTCTTCCTTATAATGAGATAAAAAATATCATCAGACTTCCACTGAAAAACTGTAAGAGAACAAATGAATACAATGCGACCCCATGTGCTCAGGATTACAAGTGCTCAGGGGATAGTGGAAACCAAAGGCCAATACGCATCTTCTCAAATGTATTGTTGTAGATTGAAGTATGGTTAATTAGCTCTTTATTATTACAAAATATTTTAAATCTGCTTACAATTAGAAGCTTAATTAACTTTTCCGTTTGCCCCTTATGACTTTTAACCAAAGAATCATTAAAAATCCTAGCTAAGATGGTCGACGTGTCAGAGATGGCTACTTGCCTACCAAATAGCCATTCTCTCCTTACGGACAAACATTCATTTTATTGAAGAAGGAAATGGACCCATTCAAATATGTATCCAACCTCCCTCGCAACGGAAGGATAGCATGTGAGAGTATTAGGACTGAGGGGAAGCAAGTAGAAATGAAAGGGAAGGACTTCAGAAAAATCTCTTAAAAACAAGGCTTTCAGCACATATATTGGCCCTTTAGACTCTCGTTTTCTCAGTCTGAACATGGACACCATGGCTGGCATTCCAGCAGTCATCTTGAGAGCATGAGGTTAACAGTTACACCCTATACATCGTGTAACACAAAAACAGAGGAGCCCTAAGTCTTTAATGGCATCAAGGAGCATCCATACCAGAAGTATTTTACAGGAGAGGAAAACAAACTCCTAAGAACTTCCCAATATCTTCAAATCACTATTGTGTTTTACTTTTTCATTTCTGTCACTAGCAACCAAACGGAAGTCACAACTAAGACGGTAGGAAAGCCAAAGTGCTATAAATGAAGCTAAGCTTCAGAGTATTTGCTATGCAATAGGAAGGATTATTGGCCGGAAGTCTGCCCACGAAAGCTTGTTCAGGTGAGATTTCCTGACTTTTTTATGTGTTTCCAGTTCTGAAAGTTTGGGAAAGTGTATGTGAACAGTAAAGTACACGGGCTGTTAGCCAAAGAGAATCACATCATATTTGCCCAACACTGTACAATGAACAGTGTTAGATACGAGTTGTCAACGATTCTAGAAAGTTAAATCTTAAGCCATTTTCAAGAGGGGCTTATTGTATATGAAAAGGCCATTCAGGGTCATTAACTTTGGGATCATTTTCAGACTTGCCATGTGATTGTAACATTAAATGTCACCCATACCTACCACCTCTTTGCTTGGTCTTTGTATCAGTTCTCTTAAGCAATAAGGACTAAAAAGCATGAAACCACTTGGTCTCCATTAGGCCTCCCCAAAGCCATGCCAAAGCATAGGAAGTGTGCATCGAACACATTTATATACGTGTCACATATAGAAAACAGCGAAGTGAAACAGAACATGTCTTTTGAAGTCCTGAAGTTGACTAATGAGCTGGGTGGGGAAAGGCACTGAGAATATTTCCCTCTGGCTTTTGCAAGACAGAGGCAAGCAGCCAGGCTCAGGAAAGCCACTCATCAAGGCACTGGGCAAAAAGGAGATCAGTTGGGATCTTAGAGGCACTCAGACAAAGCCGTCAGCAGACACGGGGGCAAGCTGGAGTGCCAAGAGCGTGGCTGGTAAGTGCTAGAAACAGCGGACCTCAGAGACCTTTGGTAGAGACCCCAAAGAGCAAAAATCTCGTCCTGTGCTTTCTTCACCAGTAGTGACCGATGATGCTGATGGACACATAAGAGGTCGTGATATACTAGGCAGCATTCTTAATTTCTGTAGGTAGGACACACTCTATACATACATAAGAGGTATAGACATACAAGGTGTGCTATTAGTTCACCAAAGAAAGTAAGGCTTCGGGAGGCTAAATCAGCTGGCCAACATCACATAGTTCATAAGTGACAGAGCCAGTGCTTAAATTTGAACCCATATGTATAACTCCTGGGCTATGTATGCTCTCGAAAGGAAGACCTTCCCAAAGGTCTTGGTGGCCAAAGGTCCTCACTGAAGAGTCATAACTGAAAGAAGCGTCCTGCTATTTTGATGAGTACGTTGGTTTCAATCTTATAGGCAATGCTTCATTTTCTGGAGCTTGTTGAAAGATGGAAAATAGTTCCTGGATTCTTACAAAGAGTGTAAAGATTCTAATTTGGAAAATAAGGGACCCGGGGGGTGCGGGGAGAGATGGGGTGGGAAGGGTCACTATCACAGACACGGTCAAGCTTTGATGGCTTGCCGGGACCAAGTGATATCTTTATTTTTCTATTTATGGCTTCCTCTACTCTCTAAAATCTGTGCTTCCCCATTTCCTGAGGTATAAACTCTAAATTTAAGTAGATAGTCAAAACTGCCCTAAGAAAGCAATAAAATACCTGTATATATGGAGTCTAAAACTTGCAGGATATCTCCCCACGCACTGTCCCCACGTACCTCATGTAGCAACTGGAGAACCCACTGGAGAACTCAGTCTACCCGGGACACTGCTACATTCCACAGCTTTGGATCCCTTTCGACCATCCCCTAAAATGGCCGCTTCCTGTTCCCTCCATGGCAAAACATTATCTCGTCTTAAAGCTCAACTCACCCCAACTCCTTCTGGAAGCTTCCCTCAGGCCAGATGTCTCTACTTTACCCGTTTATCGCCCAAATTGAATTGGCCCGGGAGAATTTATTGCCCTCTGCACTTTGTTGAGGCCTCTGTTTTAATAACATTGTAGTGCTGTTTATTCATTTTGCTTAAGCATGTCCATGAGCCAAGTACTGTAACTTAGATAGGAAGTTCCAGAATCTTGCAGGTACCTGAAATATGGTGGACAGCCAAGACTGAATGCATGGATACATTGCAATGATGATCTCAATCGAAATCAAGTAAATAAAATCAGATTTCAGCTTATTGAAAAATCTAATGATAGAATTCTCTTGTAAATCAAAAGGGAACTGATGCTCCGTACAAAAATAAAACTTGCATTCACTTTCTTGCTTGCCCTTTTTCCAGTAGTTTCCTCCAAAAGCCTACAATTCCTGTGACGTTGAAGGTCCTGCTTTATGAGCAACCTTCCCTAGCCACCATGTTAGGCTTTTGAATGGCTAAATCCCTGATTCGTTATGTCTCATATGGGAACATACCTGAGCAAGAATTTTGGACAGATTCTCAGATTCCCGTCACCTTCTAACATCTCAGATCACCAAAATTTAATGAGTGCTCATAGGTGTGGATGCTTTTCTAAGCACGTTTCATGTATTAACACACCTAAACATACAGAGGCCGACACAAGGTCCAAGTCTACTAGAGAGTATTGAACACACCGAAGAGAAAGGAGTGACGTTGTACAGGGTGACAGCCACATATCCAGGAATCAGCTCGAGGCCTCTAAAGATTCACCTGCAATAGTAAGATTATCCAAATCACTTACTTAATGTGTTTATCATTTATAAACAAATATCATTTATTGTATACATTTGAAAATTCCATTAAAAAAGTATTTTTTTTAAATTTAAAGAACCCACTTAGGGGCGCCTGGGGGGCTCAGTCGGTCGAGTGTCAGACTTCAGCTCAGGTCACGGTCTCAAGGTTCGTGGGTTCGAGCCCCACATAGGGCTCTGTGCTGACAGCCTGAGCCTGGAGCCTGATTTGGATTCTGGGTCTCCCTCTATCTCTGCCCCTCCCCCTGCTCACACTCGGTCTCTCTCCGTCTCAAAAGTAAATAAAAACATTTAAAAAATAAAATAAAAAAGAACCCACTTAAACCATCGTTATAACAACAATGCAATTAATAATAGTAACTCTGGCCACTCTCTGGAAGTTTGGTGCCCTACCCTCATGGTCCGCCTCTGCACCTTCTGTTTCTCTTACAGAAATCTTCACAATGTGTAGTTATTTTGTTTACTTGTTTTTAGGCCATTCCTTCTCCCACCTCCAAATGAGCTTTACTTTCTGAAAGAGAAACAGCTCTGTCTAATACCCTACCGAATCCTCAGCACAATGTTTGTGCAGAGCGAGAGCCAAATATTTGTCAAGGATGGATGGAAAGAAGGGAGGGAGGGAGGAGGAGAGAAGGAAAGGGACGAAAACCATGCCGGCACCAGAGGAGACACTTGGCTCGTATTATCTCATTTAATGCTACCCACCCCAAGAGAAAGGGGCCGTTAGACAAGATAAATCCAGGGCACCTGCATGGCTTAGTCAGTTAAGGGTCCCACTTCGGCTTAGGTCATGATCTCATGGTTCATGAGTTCAAGTCCCGGGTCAGACTCTGTGCTGACAGCTCGGAGCCTGGAGCCTGCTTCGGATTCTGTGTCTCCCCTCCCTCTGCCCCTCTCCTGCTCATGCTCTGTTTCTCTCACAAAAATCAAATATTAAAAAAGAGAATAATTAAAAAAATAAAAAAGGAATCCATGCCTCACTCTAGGTAAGTAGCTGAGACGTAGGAGAGCCAGGATTTGGAAATGACCTGGATCCCCTTGGCGTGGCCAAGAACACAATGCACGCACACCGGCACACCTGGGTGGCAAAAGGACTACTTTGGCTCCCAAAGGCTGGGAGGCCAATCACAACCCAACAAAATGCTAATGCGAAAGCAGGCTTGGCACATTCAAATAAGACTTACGTTTGCCCATCTATGACTGATATTATTGAATGAGCTCGCTTGGAAAATATATCTAATGGCTGGCCCTCCCTGATAGGCCAGGTCGGCTAACACATCTGAACAAATCCTCCTGATACGCAGACCAAATATTGAGTAAACCACTGCCTGAAATAGACACCGAATATAGAATTTACTTCATTTTGAAGAGTTTTCGAAGGTTTAGTAGCTTAAACATCTTACAGTGAAAGCTCTTTCTAAAAGTTCTCGTGAACGTAGGAGATACTTTCAGACGCGGAATGAATGTATTCTCTTCCCTGCCTTTGTCCTTGTTGGTTTCAGTTGCTCTGTCTTCGGTGTAACCAGCGAGGTAGCTCCCTCCCCACCCCCCAATGGCTTTGGAACACTCACCATTCTGACCTCCCGGTGTGTGAGCTTACTGGTCAAGAGATAGTCTCGTGTGCTGCTCATTCCTTCCATCTTCCACTGACAAAGGGTCCCCTCACACTTGCTAGAAATGCGTCTCCTTGTAACTTCTAACCCTTTATCCGAGTTGTGCTCATTTGAACCGAAAAAAAATCCTAGTCATGTCACTCTTCCTTGTGCCAGAATTTCAATATTTTGACAGTGGGGGGTGGCTCAGTCCTTCTCGATAATCCTCCTAGGTCAGATATTAAATGTCAAGAACCTCAGCTTTCCTTGATCCTTAGTGTGCCTATGTTAAGTGTCACAGTAGCTCTTTAGAGTAAAATACAATTTTCTAAAGCTGTAAGGATGTCGCAGATACCTCTTTGCAGTGAGAGTGGAAACTTGGTCAACCATCAGTGTGCAGGTTTGACAGGCATGTGGAATTTCAAAAAGAGCAACTTAGACGACACAGGTGTCATGAAAGACAAAATGTCTCACTTTGTGTGAGGCTTTCTATTTGGGCTAATTGATCAGTTGAAAGAAATGGAAAAACCACCCTGGAAGGTTTCTTAGACTTGTCCTGAAAAGACGATTTTTTAATATCTTAATTATTCTCTGACGATGTTGCTCCAGAAAGGAACCTAAGTGATGATCCCTTCTTCCTTCCTCTTTCTCCTCTTTCCCCTTCTCCTCCTCCTCCTCCTCCTCCTCCCCCTCCTCCTCCTCCTCCTCCTCCTTCTTTTACATTGGAAGGCTAGAAATCTACTGTTTGGGCAAGATGACCATACTACGTTAGACCATGCCTGTTGGAATTAGGAATATACAAAATTTAAAGTACACAAAATGCATGATTTAATGCATCACAGATTAAACATCATGTTTAATTATCATCCAGCTTCCATGACCGTTTGGGATCCATCTGGGGAGAATGGGAATAGGCTGGGTCTCCAACAGGGATTCTCAACTGATTACACAGTGGATTCCCCTGAGGAGCTTTTAACAGTGGCCAGGCCCATGCCCCCACGAGATTTTAAGGGGCAGCGAATCACTGGCATAGAAAGAAAAGGGTGACCTGTGGAAGTTGGGGGCATTAGGGGACTTGGGAGCCCCTCAGAGATGGAGTCACCAGCCTCGGCAGTGAGCTGCTAATTCTGCCCCGTTACCCCATTACCAAGGAGGCTTGATCCACTGAGCCTCTGGTCTCCTCACCTGAATGAAACCTTTGTGGCCACAGGTGATCACAGGTGATACATGTCATTTCGCATGGACTCCAAGCAGGACAGCATTATTGCCTCTCCTTGTCTCTTCCTCGTCCTTCTTTGGCACCCAGATTCCTTCAGGGGCACCTTAGGACACAACGCCAGTAGGCGGATAACGGCAGCTGTGGCTCCCACCATTGGAGGCCTCCTTAACATTCGTCCCTCCCTAGGACTGGTCTGAAATCCACAGAGAGCAGCCAATAATAATGATCTCACTGATGATATAGAAAGTGTCTTCCAGGCAGCACCAAGCTAGAAGCTTGACATCATTTCTAAAAAAGATGTTATCTTCACTCTGTAGATGGGGATATTGAAGATCAAAGTGATGAGGCAAAATTGACCCAACACGTGTAGCTGGGACCCAAATCTATCTGGCTCTGGAAGCTGTGTCTTTCTCGACCCATGCTGCCTGCCTCTAAACCTTGCCCCCTGGAGAGTTTCTTTCCCCCATCATGAAATTAAGCGAAGTCCAACCCGTGAGAAAACACCTCTGGGAAAAGGGGAGGAAGGGCAGAGAGAACAGTGACTCATCAGCCATTCCTACTTGAGTGTGTACAAGTTTGGTAACCCCCGATCACTGACAGTGACAAGAGGAAGGAAAAGGGGTAGGACAGAGGGAGGGATCGGCTGGGACCCTTGTGAGAATCACAAGCTCTGTGGCACCAGGAGGGCAGGGGAGCGGGAAGAGGAGAGGGGGTGTCCCAAGAGGTCACATCAGGCCGAGGTACGTTAACACGTATAAACTTTACTTTGTTTTCTCCCCCTTAGGACCTGCTCCTTCTTTTGCTCCTGCCAAGCAAAACTCATTTAACTCTTATCAGATTTAACCAAATCATGGGAAGGCCAGTAAGTAAGAGGCAGCAAACTGATTTCTGGCTTCACAGTAAGGACATCAGACACCTACTCAGGGTGCTGGTGAGGAACAATGGGCGGGGGGAAGTGGGGAAGTGTCTTTTGGGGCCAAAGGTGTTTTAAGTAAGGGGGACAAAAATGAACAGAAGTTAAATTTTACTCTGTGCTGGCCTGGGTTCCACTCTTTGTGACCCCGGCTGGAGAAAAGGCCTCTGTCTCATGGCAGCGAGGGGTACGGCCAAGCTCTGTGGTTCGAGTTAAGCCCAAAAGTGAAAAGGATAACTTTTGGTTTGAGCACGCGGTGTTTCTTCCTGAGATTGGGTTAGGTCCTTCCCTGCCCTCCTCCTCTTCTCCAAGCAAGGGAAGGCTTGTGCTTGGACCAACGGAGCCCCCCCCCCCCCCCCCCCGGAGACCGGATCCATACACGGATTCTCAGGCTCCTCCTTCGGCATAATCAAAAGCCAACTGCAGGAAGCCAGTGGTCAGACGGACTTTCCCACAATACCCAGTTAGCACAACGTCAGGTCAGAAGGGTTCTCTGGAAGCCAATACAAACAGAGCCAGGCACATTTTCCCGGGGGGCCTGACATCCGGACTGGTTTCTCAGCCTGGCTGCTGCCCACACATCCATGCTCGAGAGCCAAACCCTGGGGTTGGTTTTCAAATCGTTTTCAAGGTAATGACAAGCGTGTTCCCTCAGCAGGGACTCAGAGTGAGGGTGATCTGGGGAATCAGGGAAGGGGAAATCCTTCCATGACACCTGCCAGTTCTCTACTCCTGTTAGGCACAAAGAGAGAAAAAAAATAATCTGCGAGGTGGAAAATGCCGGAGGAAGGCTCACTGGAGGAAAAAAGGCTAGAATATGGTGCGAATCAGGCAAGAGTCTGAGATTTTTAAGAAACCGAAGTTCACTTCTCACGCACTTTGAAATTCCACTTGACAAGCTCTTCAGGGGCCCTGAGTGTGGCCTCAGTGCATAGGGAAGCTCATAAATTCGGCTACAGACAGGGGCAAGGTAATCCAAACTGGCCACAATGGCTAGCCCCCTTTCTGGTGCATTCCGCGTCTATTATGCACTGTGATGGGTGGTGTTCAAGCATGATCTCATTTAATCCTGCACAACAACCATTTAAGGTAGGTCTCATTGCTCCCGTTTTACAGATGAGGACAGCGAGGCCTCGAGAGTGTTAGTAATTCACCCACAAAGTTTGACTCTCCGCCGGGTGCTTGTCATACCTTGCCTCATTTAGTTCAATTAAGTAGAGTGGCTGTCAGGTGCTCGTCAGCTAGGAAATGCTGGAAAAGCCTGAGGAGCCCCGTGCCAAGGAAGGAGAAAGACTGCAGAAGGAAGGAGCCAGCCGGTTTTGCTTCCTCTTCTGTCCCCCGTGCAAATCAGGATGCTGGCACACGGTTGTTGCCAATAAAGGGTTTTGTTTTGCTTTGTTTTGTTTTGTTTTTGAGAAAAATGAAAATGGTCATCTTGGCCGTAGCTCCAAGGTGACTTTTCTTCCAGCCCTGGAAACCAAGAAGCCTGAAAAACTCAGGTCCAAGGATGGAAAGCTTATGTAATGTCATTAATTAAACATAATGAACTCCAGGAGATTAACAAATGTTTCTCAAGTAAATGGATGAATAAATGAATGACTTCTCTCTCAAAAGTGCTTCAGAGCAAGGCCGAGCTACATTCTTATGCTCCCTCCTGCCAGATTTCTCTACGTATTTCCAGATCTCCGCACCTCTGCTGACAACCTTTAGGCTCAGAAGAATCAGGACTGAAGACATGTGAAATCAGGCACTTAGTACTTCCTTGTTTAAATCATGGTAATGACTTTTTTCAACATTCCATGATACATTTCATCCTCTTACCTGTATTTCTTCTAGTAAACCGACAAAATTTAATCCAAGAAAGTCTCTGTGACTCTTTCTCTTTTGCAGGAAAGACAGTCCTACAGACGTAGCTTCTTAAAAAATAAAGGGCGTGTAATTTTGCACATTCAGGACTCCTCTCCTTCTGGAAGATGGAGAACGTGGAAGATGGAAGATGTGGAAAGTGGATGCATGTTCCATAATGTCAAAGCCTCAGAACTGCAAGGTCCGTCCAGACTTCCAGACGTGCCTTTTGCCATGTTGCAGGTAGGCTGCTGCCTAGCACGGCCATGATTCATTTAGTCAGAAGAAGGAAGCCGTTTCGAGCCTGAACCCCCACCTGGTTATGCCTCACCGTCGACTTCCGTACCAGCCCTCAGCAATATGCGTTGGCTTATCGCATTGGCTTGTGCAGGGCCATGCGCCGCCATCAATGGAAGCCTTTGTTTCATAGCTGGGTACCTGCACGGCAGGCTCAAACAATGAGGCCATCCCAAGAACCCCTCCTCTCTCCTCAGGGCACCCACGGTGAAAGAAAACTTGTCGAGGCCTGGAAGCCCACTTGCATCATCATTAGACTGCTTGGCCAACGGTTAAGCACCAACCTCTCCAGGCGAACACACGGAGATACTTTCAAATCTCAGGTAGCTGCCAAGCCACGGGCCAGGGCAGCGTTAGCTTCAGATGCGCGCTCCCCTAGCCTCCGAGTGAATATTAAAGGGTAAAGGATGAAAAGCCCTCCCAGGTGCCACAATTCTGGGAGCTTTGGTTTTCACAAGGGCACAAACACCCTTAAGGCCATCCTCGGATTTCTGAGATCATGATGAGTGAGCCCTGGTAACCCCCCTGGACCAGATTAAAATCTGGTCCACAAAATGCCAAACTGCACACTTGTAGAAAGCCTTCTTCCAGGAGGCGTTAGTACCTTCATGCCAATAAATATGTTTTCATTTAAAAGTGTTTTACTCTTCTTTAATACCTTGTATTTATCTGTTGGTTTATTTGGGTGTAAAGACACAACAAAAAGGTAATGATCATTTTTTTCTTAATGTGTATTTATTTTTGAGAGAGAGAGAGAGAGAGAGAGTGCAAGCAGGGGAGGGGCAGAGAGAGAGGGAGGCAGAGGATCCGAAGCAGACTGCATGCTGACAGCAGACAGCCCGACGCGGGGCTCAAACTCACCAACCGAACCATGAGACCATGACCTGAGCCTAAGTCGGATGCTTAACTGGCTGAGCCCCCCAGGCGCCCCCCGGTGATCATGATTTCTGTAGTCAGGCATGCCTGGTTTCAATCTTGGGTCCACCACATCAACGATGTGTGAATTTAGAGTAAATTGCTCAATCTTGGAATCTCTCTTTTTTCATCTGCAAAATGGGGATAATTATAGCCAAAATATCACTGAGGATTAAATACCATACGTAAAATATTTAGCACAGACCCCGACCCTCACTCAGTAACAAAGCCTTGATGGATGGTATAGCTACCATCTTGTTTTATTATAAGCCCAATGATAAATTAAAAAAGAGTGTAATGGTAGAATAACTGATGGAGTGTTGAGTTTTGGATGTCTACCTTTCCCAAAACGTAACGAGGTTCGTGCTTTTTTTTAATTTTTTTTTTAACGTTTATTTTTATTTTTGAGACAGAGAGAGACAAAGCATGAACGGGGGAGGGTCAGAGAGAGGGAGACACAGAATCTGAAACAGGCTCCAGGCTCTGAGCTGTCAGCACAGAGTCGAACTCACAGACCGCGAGATCATGACCTGAGCCGAAGTCGGCTGCCCAACCGACTGAGCCACCCAGGCGCCCCTAGGTTTGTGCTTTTGAAATTGAAATTGATGACCAAACTATTCAGCCACACACAAATCCCAGAAAGCAGAGAAGGTCAATGGTTGCTTTAATCTCTAATTCTGTCTAGGGTTCAGGGAATTCTAAAGTCTTCAAGTTGTGGACTACTCAAAAAAAAAAAAAAAAAAAAAAAAAAAGATAACCAAATGATTTCATTGGGCCAAATTGTTAAGCAATTAGGGTCTGCTGGTTGGATGCCATTTAAACCTACTATTTCCCACCATTTGTTGGAATAAGTCTCCTCATCTCTCGGTGCCGGCGTTTTCTCATCAATAAAACAAGAACGTTACCAGTACTTCCCTTTAGAGAGTCTTCGGAGAATTAAATAAATATAATAGAAGTCTAAAACTTAGCCCAGCGCCTGAGTCAGGAATCATTCAATAAATGCGCTCTGTCCACTCTTATAGTACTGCCCACAAAGCGTTCTCCCTCTTCTTTGAAATTTTTCCTGCACTTGATATCCTCTGTTAGGTCGCTTTGCCACTCTCATGGGAAAAATCTTGATACTGTGGCTCGGTGGGGAGTTTTAACACGTGCTATTCATTCGACTTATTTCTCCACACAAACCTCCTTCCCACCGGATGGACAACGTGCCCTGAGACTTCTCACCAGAGGGGCAGCGTGCGGGGACAGCGCTGCAGAAAACAGAAGACAAGAAGCAGAAAGCACAGAGCTTGGAGCTACCCATGTGGGTCTCATTAGCTCCAGGTAACATACTCACACCTTTAATAAGTGAGGACATAAGCCAGGGCACAGCCCAGTTTTGACTTCAGGCTACCCAGGTGAAAGGTCAATGAGAAAAATGCATCTGATCTCTGCCGGACCCAACGGGTTTCGGCTCTTGGGGAGGCGAGATCATTCCGCATCTACATTTGCTGGTGCACCTTTCATCACAAGCCTTAGAAAATCACCTGGGTCTCTTCTGCTTAAGGACTGTACTTATATGCAAAGGTGTATGAGGATATAAAAGTTGAATGTCGTCATGCAGTTTATGTAGTTTAACTGATTAATCAAAAAGCAAGAGCAGATGAAACGAGAACTGCTCTGAAAACCTGAAGAGTCATTTATGGTTTATCTGCGAAGAACCCATAAATGCATCAGAAAAAGTCATGGACGTTTAGGAATGATTTCTTTCGACTCTACTGTATTCCGCCTGCTCTAATTAGAAAGACTAGCTATAACTCTGTGATTATCATGGAGTTGGGTTTACGATGTAAATTGATAACCTTATACTAACATTTTTGTGTGGCATTAATCTTTTCTTATGACCCAATGTTTGCATTTTTTTCATTCTTTTTCCTAATTTAATATGATTCTTGCTTTTCCCAGGCCATGCCTCGTGCATTAAAATGTTTAAGATCGTTACAAGTGGTTGATTACATTCTAGTTTGTACATGTACTTTCGTACTTTCTCCCAAATGAAGGAAGCAAAGGAGACTATTATTTCCTTTCCTTCCCATCCCACCTCCCCCACCGCCTACGTTAGCAATAAGATATAAAGTAACATTAATTAGACTGAACCCTTGACTTTTTTTTTTAATTTTTTTTACCGTTTATTTTTGAAAGTCAGGGAGAGAGCATGAGCAGGGGAGGGACAGAGAGAGAGGGAGACACAGAATCCGAAGCAGGCTCCAGGCTCTGCGGTGTCAGCACAGAGCCCGATGCGGGGCTCGAGCTCACAAACCACGAGATCATGACCTGAGTCGAAGTTGGTCGCTTAACCAACTGAGTCACCCAGGTGCCCCTGAACCCTTGACTTTTAATATGTGTGTTTTTCTGAAAACTTGTCTGCAGTGGAAAAGAGTGTTTATGTTTACAAGCAGGGCAGGATACTTTTATCTGTGTTACTATTATCTAATCTGAACCCTAATTTGGAACCGATTGCTAGATTATGAAACAACCTCGGCAGGATTTCACAAATAAAAGTCCACGGTTAATGGGAAAGCCAAAAGTTAATGGGAAAAGTCTTCGCACTTTTTCACAATGTAAATTGATAACCTCATGCTAACATTTTTGTCTTAAAATTCCAGTTCACATTTAGTTTTGTACGGAATATTCTTGAACCGGAATCAACACATTTTGGAACAGAAAAATCAATTCTTCTTGATTCAGCCAGTGCCATCGACGTAAGCAATAACTATACAATCGTTAAGCGATGGGGATATTGAAGTATTCTGGGTAATTCGGTTTAGTGTTGCAAACACTAGGTTGTTTACGTGTCGGTGTTTTTACAAATGAGAACTGCAGTATAAACGGATATTGGGCTGAAATTGTATTTAAAGGTATTTGAATGTGGATTTCTAACCATGATACAGCTCCACGCTGTCGCTCCTCTTGTAGGTTTCTCTGGATGGTGTAAACGAACTTTTTTTTTTTTTTTTTTTTTTTTTTTTGGTACCGACAAAGAGAATGTTGATTCTAGAACCGTCAGTAAAAATGTGAGAAAGAGTAACGGGGAGAAACATGCCATCAGGACCGCGTGGATTTGCCTCAGCGTTCTAAGTCTTCTCTGAGAAAAGTATCTTCTACCCTGCAGGGCACTGGGCCGCCAGGAGACCTGGTGGGGTCTGGATCCAATGCCGCCCTTGGCCATAGACAGCGCAGGCTCCTCTGCGGTTTCCTCAGTGGTCACACTAAGGGGGTGCAGGAGGTGGTGAGGGTGCTTTGGTAGGACTCGCACAGTCCCCTGCGGTTGTTGTTGAATGCAAATGTCCCTCCCCAGGTCCTCAGTCCCCACCCACCCTATTGGTTAACTCAGCTGGCTTAACCCAGTTAGACTGCCTTCCCTGCCCGCCCCCGCCCCCAGCTGTAGCCATTTGTGTTTTTGACCCCTGCAGTGAAAACCTGCACATCACAAAGGCTTCTTCACATAATCTACCCCTGGAGGAATCATCTGTCTTAAAAATAATAGTGTAATAACTTCTTGGCAAATACAAGTTCCCCACCTCCTCTCTGCCCTCAATCTATCATTCAGGCCCTCATGTGAACCACTCGGGTCACATCAAAAGCCAGCAGTCCCGACTGCCACGGAGGAGGTATTTGGTTGACGCGGAGGACAGGACCTTTTGGGAGCGAGAGACAGTGCGAGCAGCATTGGAGGTGCCAACCTTGAGCGGGAAGGACAATCCGGGGCAAGCTGGAGGACAAGGAATGAAGGGAGGGTGCAGACTATAAAAACTTTGTGGGGCTCCTTTGTACGAAGTTTAGAAAGCTACATAGGCTTATCCAGTCTCTCCCTGTCCATTCCAGATTTCACATCCTTATCCAGTCCCCACCTTAAGAGCAAAGAATAAAGTGTCCTGTGAGAGGCCCCGACGGCAACGGTCAGCTTGTCAGAGGAGGGCCCAGGGCTCAGACACCCCACTCTCGCCTGGGGCTTCCTCTTCCCTCAACATCTTCAGCTCTCGTGACTTTTCTCTACTTGAGAAAACCTCTATTCCTTGCACATTTGCGCGTCTCCTATAAAATAAAGCTCCTGAGAGAATTAATATAATTGAGAAATCGATGCTTTCCTTTCCTCCCAGAGAAAGGGAAATATTGACATCACCTGGAGGGAACTTTAGACGCCAAGAACCTATCATGTACAGGCGTGCGGTTTCCACTCAAGGAGTGGTCTTTCGGAAGGAAGCTGCTGGAATATCTACCAGTAGAGGCTGGCTGCCACAGGATTAAAACTAAATGGGAAAGGAAGCCATGATCTCCAACCGGCAGCATTTCCATTATTTTAAAATCACAACAAAACAAACAAGAAACAATTGCCAATAATAACAGTGCGTGTCCTCGTGTGCTCACTCTAAAAGAAACAACCTAATTAATCCATTCATTCCTGACATATGTGTCAACTGCCTAATAATAATAATTAATAATAATAATAGTAATAAGAAGTCATAATGCCAGGCACTGCACGAGCTTTAACATAAATAATCTTATCCTCTTGACAGCCTAATGAGACAGGTACTCTCATCGGTATCTACTTTTACAGATGAGGGAACTGAGGCCAAGGAAGTTTCTGTACTTTGCTGTGGTGCAAGCCCGGCCATTTCCACCATTTGTAATCCTGCATTTTAACCCCAGAGCCTGGACTTTAAAGTGCTGCTGTGGAGTCTTAGTAACTGCCATCTCTCTTTTATCTCCAAATCGTGATCGATGCCAATGAAGTCAAACACGTCAATAAAGACAGAAGAACGTCTCTCTATAGGTAAAAATGTCACGTCAATCACAGTATCCTCGAACTCTTTCCCCAGAAATGGCTTAATCTTCTAAGACACCCAATGATCATCTCCTGTGGGAGCCTTCCAGAATATTTCTTCTCAGGAGATTGCAGTCAACTGATCCCCATGTATCTCTCCGTGCAGCAGTGTAGACAGACCTGCTGTAGGAGGGCAGTTTGGGGAGGTGAGAGGCGCCCGGGCCACAAATCGGACAGTTGGATCTGTCCCAGCAGGTCTTTGATTGGAATGGTCAAATTCCCGGCATTTTTATCTATTTTCAATGAAGCTTGCATGGTTTTTGCTTCTTTTGTGCAACATCACTCGGATCACAAAACCATACAGGCTCATTCCTTTTCAGTTAGCTGTCACTGAACTCCAGCTGACTCCATTCTGAAATCTTGCATTCAACCCGTCTGGATTCGAGACCCCACGCGACCAGATGGGTGTCATACTTCCCTGCGAATAAGGGACACCACCCTGCCTACCCCCAGAAGTAGCCCTGCGTCTTAGAAACCTAAGGTGCTCTTCCTTTTCGGGTGTCAGAGAAAGAGACTCTTCTCCTCGGGGCTCCCGTAAGCACTAAACCCACAGCCGCAGGGTGGCCCCAGGGCTTACCTTTCCTGGTGAGCGTGTGTGTTTGAGGCCCTGTGGTTTTCGTTTGGAGGGACCACAGTCCAGTCATCCGGGCACACGTTACCCTTGCCTTGTTGCTGAAAAGCCTTTCTCAGTGAGAGGGGCCCGACATTCTAGAACTACACTTGCATTTATCCTGCCATTGTTCGGAGACTCTGGAAGGCTCCGTCGGGCCGAAAGCGCGCAGAGGGTTTACACATATATACACGCGCCCGGTGTCCAATCGGAAGTAGTGAGCTGACATATGAGCTATCCCAGGTGCTAAAAAAATTAAACCGGTGCTACGACATCCCCCAATCGGAGGACCGAGATCCGCTCCCGAGACACCGCTGACCCCCAACACTTAACGTCGGGAGAGCGGCGGGAAGAGGCTGAGGAGGAAAGGAAAACATGAGGCCATAGTCTGTAGCATAGCTCATTTTATTGTTTAAACAGTTTTTGCATAGGAAATATATCCGCTTCCAGTAATTGACTGCAGTATGAGCAGGTGCTAGCAGTATAGGCTGGGTATAACAGTAACAATCACATTAAGTCAAGCTTGATTTACACCAGTTTAAAACTTGTGGCGACTGAGTTCATTTGCAACCCACAAAAAGTACCCAAAGAACATCATCCTCCAACCGGGCACAATAAAACCTTCGCTAACATTCTGGCCCAGTCTGGGGCTGATCCCAGAGGTCTGAACGCCAGAAATTAAGTAACTGTCATAGAATACATCCTACCGCTAACGGTTCGTAACACGGAGATTGTGCATGTGCCTCCTTTTTTTGAGAAAACTTAATGAAAACACAAGGTTCCGTACGCATGGCCCGCGAGGACGTCATGCCAAAAGTTTTAAAATGGATCAACCCTGGTGTGTCGCTAGCAAGCAATAACTGACTACTTGTCACCTACAGTTGTACTAAATGTATCTAAAGAAACACACAGTCCTACAAAAGTTGTTCTCAGAGAAATATCATTGAGGTGGGGGCACCTTTTCCCAGGATGCTAAGAGTTCTATATGATATAAGCACAAATTAACAGCTTGATGAAGACATAATCTAATGCAGCTTCGAGAAAGCCTATGCCTGGGACGGAGCTACCCCTCACATTCTACAATGCTGTAGAGATTCTTTTTTTTTTTTTCCCAAGAAAATGTCATTTGAAACATATTTACAACTGAACTCAACAGAGACTGTGAAATTGAACAGGCACTGCTCATTTGTTTGAGTTTTTTTGGTAAACATTTTGCTGGTTTTTTTTTTTTTTTTGTTTCTTTCTCGTTTTGCATCAACTTTTATCAGTCCATGCAACTTCAATGCCCTCCGTGAAGAATGCATCATAAGCCATACTTCTTTAAAAAAAAAAAAAAAAGACTTCCTTCTGCATAAAGAGATATATTTGCCACATCAGTCCCTGTAGCGCAGTTTTCGAAACCAGTCTGTCAAAAATACAGTAATACAAGACGGGCTTTAGTGCCGCTAGCTTACGCTGCTTTTCGTGAATGTCGGCCACCTTTTGTTAGCGGTGCTGTGTCCTGGGACAGAAGTCCTCAGAGGCTGAGTCCAACGTGCAGGTAGGCTTGTGGTACTAAAGCACTTCACAATCTCAACGTACATTTGAATTGCAACACACAGATATTCCTAAAGAGTATTAACTAGTGAACCCTTTTATTATTTAAAAAAAAAAAAAAGAACACAACTACTTACAACCGTTGAAGAAAAAATTGCAACGACAAAAAAAAAAAAATGTAAAAATTGACCGTCTCCAACTTGTCCCCTTTACTATGAACAACGTAACCAACAGATCTGTGGCACGGACACAGTACAAAGAGTTGTCATGGCAATGAGTTTGGCTGATGCAAAGGTCATTGTGCAGGGTCAAAGGGCAAAATCAGTGGTCCATGCTACCCCCCAACTGCAGGGCTCCACCCCACCCACACAATTTTTGAAGGAATCAGAAAAAACAGGGGAACCACCAGAAAGTGCAAAATATGAAGAAGGCAGCTTTCCAGCGCCTTCAGCATGGAGTAAAACATTCAATTTTGAGCTCTTACTATTGAACTTGAATAGCCTGCACATGAAAAAACAAAAACAATTGCTTTCTATAGAAACCCAATTTTTTAAAGTCCAGGAAGCATGCAGCTGGTTAATGTTAACAAAAGACCTTGACAGGAACATGTAAACCCTATTGAATGTCATGCTTGGGGCCTATCTGCCAGCAATATTGCAGAGTTGTTTCGTTAAAAATGAATACCGTACACTGAATATGAGATCACTTTCTGCAGCCTTCATCATTTCAACACAGTACGTAGATTTTGAATCTAGGTAACGAACACGTCCCGATTTCACACCGCTGAAGATGTCTCTGTGCAATCTCTTTTTGTTGAGTCCTTATGAAGCTACCAGTCACAAATCCAAGATTCTGCTCCCTGAGGACACGTTTATGTGAGACACAGCACTGTTTTCGTTTTCTGCCTATCCCGAATGCTCTGTGAAACTTAACCTTAAATACCATCGCGTAACAATCACAAAAACTTTTGCTAAAGGCCGTATAGACTAAGAAAAAGACAGTGGTGCTTCCGACATTCTGAAATGCTCCGAAAACCAACTTTTCCAATACTAAATACAACAAAATAACCTTCATAAAATATAACTTTTCTCCATTTACACTTTTTTTTTTAAAGGATTAGTATCCTGTGCTTTTCAAGCCCAGGAATCTGCGAAATAACTCCTAACATGGACAGATTTTTTTTTTTTTTTAATACATAACTTAAGAGACTGGAGAGTTTTAACTCAAGTCCAGTCTCTACACAAGGAATATTCTTGTTTACTTTAAAAATGGAAACAACATATAGTTCCATTATAATTGTTAAAAAGTTAGCTTTACAAACATGGGAATTTTAATTTAAAAAAAAAATTCTTAACAAAACTATACAGTGTACAAATTACTGTCTACAAGGTAGGCGGTTCGTTAAGAAGATCTTTCGTTCTTCTTGCTACTTTGCAGCTTCACAGACTCATTCACATATTTTTTTTTTAATGGAGCTGCCCACCCGAACATCACCCCATAACTATATTGCTATAATTAAGATTTTTGCCATGTCTTTATGTACAGTCTCCTTCACTGCCTTTTATTTACTGTTTTTCCCTTAGACAAGCCTCCAACGTTCATGTCACTCCAGAGGAAACACTTCAGAGGCGCTGTGGTGGGGCAGCAAAGCCACACAACAAAAAAGCCCAACAGCGCCCCGTGGAACAAACCCCGGGGGAGGGGGGGGGCAGCAGACACCAGCCCCTACTGATGCCCTTGGGTGACCTTCACCGTCCTGAAGCTCTGCAGTTCTGGGTAAGGGGGGGGGGTGTGCAAGACCTGCAAACGCGGGGCCCTTCGTCAGAATATACTTCCTGGTAAATGAGGAGGAGGCCGAAAAATGGATTTGAGATTTTATACAGATAGTAGTATTTTTAACAGTTTTTTCACAAAAGGAAAGGAGAAAAAAAAAATGGATTAAAAAAAAAAAGCAACACTTGAACTAGGCCTTTGTACTCAAGAGGCAGGCAGGAATACCCACAGTGTGTAACTTCTTTAGCTAGAACTGCTCATTCTCTGGCCAAAAAGAGAGCGAGTCTGCCCTTCAGAAATACTGCGTGTCCCGTGAGGTCGATTTGTTCACCTACTAGGTCAAAGATACTTGAAGAGCCTGGCTGAGATAAGCCGTTTTGTACCAGGGCAAGTATCTGCAGAAATGATCGGACTTAACTTTCCAACTTGCGTGGCTAGGATCCTGCTGTGCTATTCAGCATTTGGGCTATCAGACTGAATGGGCTAATCAAATACAATTCTAGGCCCATAAGCATTGTTCTAAAGTATTCATTATTAAATCATATGCTGTGAGAACAATGGACAGTTTATTTTATTAGGCCATGGCCTGGGGGAAGGGGGTCAGGGGGCTCCTCAAGACGGCCCACCATGTGTCACTAATTCTGAAAGATTTTCCTTTTAGTAATGGATTCCCTCAATGGGACTGGGGGTTGGGGGGAGGGGTGTAAGAGCAAAAGTAAAACCAGCCTCCATTCACCCACTCGCCCTCAGGGGAAATGAAATCAAATATATATTTGAGGCCCCATCCCTTAAAAAAATCCCATCAGCCTCTAATGGGCTTAATTCATCCACAGGAACATTAATTTCTGAAAATTCTGCATTTCCCTTCTGCTCCGGTTCTCTGTTTAAAAGGGCAGGTAAAAATGACAACTTAACAAGATTTATTATGGGTTTTTTTTTTTTGTTGTTCCTTAAAAATTGAACTTTGATTTTAATCTATAAGTCCAAATACATTTAATACAGCTACCCTCCGTTCAATCTTCTGGATGTATTAAAAAAAAAAAAAAAAAAAAGATCCAAGTGCACTGCCGTCCTTTCGAAGTAGTGAGTCACAGGTAAATCATGAATGAGACGAATAAATGGGGAAGAGGAGCAGTGGAGAAAGAATACAGGAACACTCCCTCCGGCCGGGACGATGTGTTGTGTAGGAGAAAATACACTCGTGTGTTCAACTCCCAAAGTGTGAAACCTCCACTACGTGGATGTTTCGGCAGATAGTTTTGCCACATAGGAGGTAGGCTCACTCTCCGCCGTGGATCCAGAACTTCCACGCAAGACCACCACCACCACCAAAAAAAAAAAAAAAAAAAAGAAGAAGAAGAAGAAGAAGAAGAAGAAGAAGAAGGTAAGACAGTTTGTTTTAAGCCAAGTCTGCCTCCAGGAGGAATTTGTTGTGTTCGCTTGTTCTCACTATTTCTGTTGTTAGGAAAACCAGAAATGAGTTCAGCTTGCACCCCAGGTGGGAAGTTAGAGAAGGGGGAATCTGTGTAAGTTGAAGTTTGTCACAGTAGACAGAACAGTTGCTTTGCAGCCCAGGCCCGTCTCGGGGTGTACTGCTTCACAGCTACACTGTAAAGTGTTAAAAATCCTCCCACCCACCCCAGAATATATATATATGTATATTAAAAAAAATCCCCTGTCCATCTCTCAGTACACAAAGGACCTCATCACACTGCAAAAATAGCAGTACCCACTTTGGTCAATTAAAACAAACAAACAAACAAAAAAAAAAAAGCATACATTATTTTTTTTTTTTCAATCTGCGTACTTACCTAGAATAACCAATACAGCTAAAAGCACTACGTACATAGGCAAAACTTGGTATTGCATAATTCGTATAAATTTGAAACCCCTCCCCCCCCCAATATTAATTGGAAGATGAAAAACATGAAAGGTTAATAGAAAAAACACCAAAATACTGAAAATATTGCTGGTCGATTACAATTTTTAAGCGGCAACTATACACAGCCATGATATGCTTTATAAATGTGAGATAAAGGTATAACTGTCTAAAAAATCCATGATGTCACACATTTTTCTTCGTCTGGAGTACAAAATATTTTGTCATAAAAATGGTAAAGATTTAAAATGATAATAAATGCAGCAAAACAAGTGTAGTGATGTCACTTTTTTGTTTTTTTTGTGTTTTTTGTTTTTTTTTGTTTTTAGATTTCAAGGCAAGGCACGTAATGTGGACATTATATCTTCGTGCAAATTAGGATTACTGGAAAGAGTATTTTTAATTAAAATTTTCAGAGACATAGAGGCAAAATGTGTCTGCCCATGCACACTACAGATCTGTCAATACAAGAAATTTGTTGAACAAGGCTAATGTCTGAAAGCACCATGCAAGTTTTCAGCACCCTGATTATATTTGTTTTCTCAAGAGTGCGTTTTATATCCTACACCCTGGCGTTCCCAGTTTGTAAACTGTAAGCTTTACCCTTGTGGCATGGATTTGCCTGCCTCTTTGTCTCTATAATGAAGATTTTATAGAACCTTTTGTACGTACACCCTATGGGTTCTTGATGCAACCAGTAATTTTAAATAAATAAATTCTACCTCCAAGGAGGCTGCAGCTAAACCAACATAAGTGCTGTGTTTTCATTAATTTTTTTTTTCTCAAGCACATGATTTGTCTTGATTTAATGCCTTTTTAATGCCCTCAACAACTGAGGGGAAAATAAATTCGTTCAAAATTATTTTAAATTCTTTTTAATCCCCTCAATTTAGAGTCCAAGGGCTGAAGGACTTATAATCATGATTCCCCTTTAGATATAAATTTATAAATTGCACTTGCCTCTGTTAAGTGTTTTGTGGGGAAAATATTATATTAATTTTTACTGTTGCATGCAGAGATAACACTTCACCTACATCGAGGCATTTCTTCCATAGAGCCTTTGTGTTCAAACTGTTTTTTTTTCCTTTTTTCTTTTTTTCTTTTTTTTTCTTTTCTTTCTTTTTTCTTTTTTTTTTTCTTTTTTTTTTCAGGTTTCAAACTGGGTTACACACTGGAAAAGGCTGGGTTAAGGGCCAAAATTTAATAAATCTGTACTGATAACTAAAGGCTACAGAGATTTTATATATATATTTTTTTAACTTTTAGAAATCAGAGTGCTTATAAAATGGCTGGCTCATGGCTCCGTCACCCAGCACCTCTGATGTCGCCTCCTAGCCTTTGTCGGTGAGACAACCAGGAACAGTGATTCCATGCGTAAACAACAAGAATACTAAACCAATAAAACTAGCTTATCATGCACATATTAAGGCATCTAGAAAGTCAGTTAAAATATATTGTCATAGAGACAGAACATCTATTTCCCAGCGGACTTCATGTAACAAAGGCTACGTTGCAGGGGCTGTGATCTACCATCAGTGAAATATCATCGACCCTTTTTTTTTTTATGTCATTACAGTTTCAACCTTAAGGGAATTAGTGATTGTAAGTGCCGTAATTGCTGGTCTATTATCTTCTTTCTTCAGTTTCTTTCCTTTCTCCCTTTTTGTTTGTTGTGTTTAAGTTTTGTCCAGTCTTCCTCTTTTCCTTTTTTTTTTTTTTTTTTTTTTTTTTTAAACTACTGGTGTATTTTTTTTTCCCTCAGTTGCTCGTTTCTGCTTGAAGGAAAGGTTCTCCGATTATGTTCAAACCGTAATTTTGGACATTTGCCGGTAGGATGGGTGTCCTATTTGATACTTGGAAAGGAACCAAGCTAGCCCAGGTACCAGGACTGTTGACAGGAGAGGAGCAGGAGGGAGGGAAGAGAAAAAGAGAAAACACAACGTTAAAATCTACAGCAATATTAGAAATATAAATTCCACAGGCATCAAATTACTACTATAACTTTTTTCCATATTACAGTTTAATATGAGATAAGTGTGCCAAATTGTAAATATTATAGGTATATACCCTGCATGGTCTATTTCTTTCATGGAAGGTTACACTAATTTCTTTTAAGATTTTATTCTATTTTTTTACATAATCTCTACACCCAACATGGGGCTCGAACCCACAACCCCGAGATCAAGACTCGCACGCACCAACGACTGAGCCAGCCAGGTGCAACCCAACGGTAAGACTAATTGTGAGGCAGAACAAGCTCAAGTCGGGCTTAACACACGATTCTTGAACTCGGAGTATATTCCTAAAATAGCTGATCTACTTTGATGAAAAAAAAAAAAAGAAAGAAAGAAAAAGAGAAAGAGAAAGAAAGCTGCAAATCCACAGTGGTGACCCCACAGGGTTTGCCAACTTTGCTCTGATCCTGCTTTACTTTCAGTTCACAAGCAATTCAATTTTCAGTTTTTTACCTGCTTACCGACTGAACATCATTGAAAGTTGCAATGAAAGGTATTTCTTTTTCCTTACAATAAGAAAAACTCTCATTTCGTCTATGTTGGATTTCGGGCTAGTTAAAGAAGCTTGAAGAAGAGCTCTCGAATTACCACTGACATAATCTTTCATCAAACGAGTATCATATGGAGGAAGATAAAACCTGAGATCTACTTATCACAAAACAACACCATGCACTGTACATTTGGGGGGGGTATACCTAATCAGACAACCGTTTGTTTCAACACTCATCTCAGGATGAATGGCAGCTAATTCACAGCTGCATAAATAACCGAGAAAACATCAAACTGAGGGTTGCATACCCTGTTTTGTCAGGGTCTGACCTGGAGACTTTGTTTTGAGGTTTTCAATTAAATTGAATATTTTTGTAATGTTTCTTTATTTTTGAGAGAGAAAGAGACAGAATGCGAGCAAGGGAGGGGCAGGGAGAGAGGGAGACACAGAATCCGAAGCAGGCTCCAGGCTCCGAGCTGTCAGCACAGAGCCCAACGTGGGACTCGAGCTCACAAACTGCGAGATCATGACCTGAGCCGAGGTCAGACGCACAACTAACTGAGCCACCCAGGCTCCCCTAAACTTAATTCAATAGCCTTTACTTTTGAAACCATGAGGCGAGATGGATACGATTATTGCAGCTCTCAACCCTCATTTTTTCACATTCGAATACCAAAGGAACAAAAACCTCTATGGGATGTTAACTTGAAGGAACAATTTTGTCACACACGCGCGCGCACACACACAAATGCTTGGATTAAAAAAAAGAACCTGATACGTATAACTTCTTCCACTCTGGTGATACCTCTATACACAACGTGTCTTATTGGTACATGCGGAGGTGCATATTTTGGATTTGATATTTCAAAAACATCTCACAATGACCTTTTATGCCCAAGAGATTTTATAATTAGATGATGGGCTTTATCATAGCCAAGTCCTTCTCCTCTTTCTGCTCTCCATTTGATATAATACCAGCACATGGTAGATGATCAATAAAGTTTTGGGATACACAAATCACCCAAGTGTTCCAAATCACACCCAACTATGTATTTTTTAAAAGCGTGGCTTGTAATCATCACATACTTGCATGAATACATTGTGATTTGGCCCCCTACAAAAAGAGAATAGGCATCTCTAAACTTAAAATTAGAGACGTTTAGTATTAACAAAAATTAACTCTTGGGGAAATCATCAAATAAGAATTCAAAGGAGGAATAATTCAAACTAAAAAGATATGTCCTCATGATCTGATGGAAAGTCATAATTTGAAAGAATGAGAATACTTGTTATCGAAACCTTTTCCAAGAGACTTAATTATTTTCACAT
Source organism: Panthera uncia (assembly GCF_023721935.1). Taxonomy (NCBI): domain Eukaryota; kingdom Metazoa; phylum Chordata; class Mammalia; order Carnivora; family Felidae; genus Panthera; species Panthera uncia. The sequence continues at coordinate 38,409,613 of NC_064807.1, forward strand.
ATTTCTCTCTTCCCACACACATCTTCCATTTCTGTGTTTTGCAAGATTGATTGGGAGAGAATGTTATATGATACATCATGAAAGCTATTTTCACCTCAACTGTACTTTCACTGCACTTTGTTACACAGTAAAATTATAGCATTTATTACTTCATATCATAATTACCTGTATCTGTGATAATCTTATTGACTGAAAGGTAAGCTCCATAAGGAAAATAACTTTGTCTTATTAATCCTTGTAGAGTCTGGCTATCACTGATGCTAATTATTTCTTAGCAAATAAAATAAATTACAAAAACATATATCCATTAGTTTGAACCCAACATGGGAAGCGTGTACGAAAAACAAAAAGACTTAACTGAAATCGATAAAATCCTTGACAGTAAAAGACAATGTCAACAAGCAGATCACTTCGCAAAATTGAGTCCCAAGTTAAATGGGCTCTAGAAAGTCATTTAGAGATTGAGAGATTGCATTCTTTAGAAATACAAAGTATATTTTAATGACTGAAAATAGATGTGACTCCTTACATAGAGAACTGGGTCTCACTAATGGCAGGAAGGACAAGAATTCAGGGTTTATTTTGCAAGAGCTTTCTTATGAGGTTCTAAAAACAGACACGGATTATTCTTTGGAAAACGCTCAATAAAAACAAACTGATGTTAGTGACTAACAGGACTCTAGCTGCAGAATATCTAACAAATTCAATTTAGATGTTTACTTCAATCTTTCAAACCTCCCATCCTACATTATGACCATGTCAAAATTGCAGCGTGCAATATATTTGTCAATACTGTTTATGAACCTTTGGGGGAAAATAAATCTCAAACATTAACACTATGCAGACCTCATATATGAGTTTTACAAGTCTCCTATTGCCAATTTATAGGTGAGGTTCAAAACTACAAGGCACAGACATTTCTTAGAGCTTTTTGGTAGTCCTATTGGGAAAAAAGTCTGTTAAGACAAATTCAAAGATTATGATAACAATGTAAAAAAAAGCTTAATCAAACAAGATAATCTGGATCATCTCAGCTCAAAAAGAGAATGCCTCAAATTGCATAGTTTTTCAGGTAAATGTAATAGTGCTGTTTACATATCTAACTCCCTCTTGTATAAATCCATGCTAATGGTCACCAGTATGGATAAAATAAACACACATACTCATAGGTATCTCCATATATAAGCTCATTATATGTAAAGTGCTTAATAGTTTTAATCCATAGTGGAGTGAGAATTATCTTATGTCTAATCCAATAATCTGTGCCTCTATGTATTAAGAGATGTGCGAACATAATTGAAAGACCTCAAAATATTCAAGGTCAAATTAAGCTACTTCAGCCAATAGATCTTCAAACACGCATAGACTTTGTTTTCATTCCATTTTCCATTGCCGAATCACCTTTTCTTCAGGCAAACAGAAGATAAGCGTAACTAAAAGCTGAAAACACATCTTTAGAAAATATATAAAGGCCATACCATTAAAAATGGAAAAGAATATAAAGTACTTTAAAAAACCAGGCACATCAAATGTCCATCGACTGATGAATGGATTAAGAAGATGTGGTACACACACACACACACACACACACAACGGAGTACTACTCGGCAATCAAAAAGAAGGAAATTTTGCCATTTGCAACTATGTAGATGGAACTAAAGGGTATTATGCTAAGCGAAATTAGTCAGAGAAAGGCAAATATCATATGACTTCACTCATATGAGGACTTTAAGATACAAAACAGATGAACCTAAGGGAAGGGAAGCAAAAATAATATAAAAACAAGGAGGGGGACAAAACATAAGAGACTCTTAAATACGGAGAATAAACAGAGGGTTACTGGAGGGCTGTGGGAGGGGGGATGGGTTAATGGGTAAGGGGCATTAAGGAATCTACTCCTGAAGTCATCGTTGCACTATGCTAACTAACCTGGATGTAAATTAAAAAATAAAATTAAATTAAAAAAATAAAAGAAAAAAAGTAAAAAAGCAGGCACAAAAAAAGCAAAAAAGATACTCTGTACCTTAACACAAAGGAAAACTCACCCTAATGACTTCTACTCTATGTATATAATGAGGTATCTCATTATACACAAAACAGGTATATATAAGTTAGATCAAAATTCTAAAAAATGTCTGATGTCATGGATAGTATGTTCACATTATTCTTACCAAATGCATGACGTGCCTGCCTCAAAAAGGGAAGAAGCAAAGAAACAAGTTATTTAGACCTTGAGATGCATTAATGGAAGGTGATAGCCCATTTTATCCTGATCAGACTACTTCTGAAGCGCTGTGTTGCTTCTAGGCATCACTCTTCAAGAGAAACAAACTCTGTGACATTTCTTTGATGAAGAAACTCACCAAATCATGTCATCTGAGGAACAGCTGAAGGGAGACAGGGAAGATACAACAGTTGAGTTGGAAAGAAATGTATAGTTCAGGTGGAAAGAATTAGCATAAAGGGAGAAACTTTCAGAAGACAACCATGATGAGGCCCTACTATGAGTAAGATGCCATTCTGGGTATTCTACATCCACTATCTCACTTAATTTTTTCAGTGAACTCTTGAAATTGCCATTGTCCCATTTCACAGATGAGAAAATTGAGGTTTAACTTGCCCTGAGTTACTCACCTAGACCTCGGATGTGAATCAGTTCTGGTTCCCATGGCCGTTTCACTATATTATACTGTTGCCCTGGGAGGTCAGACATTGACCCTACATTAGACAGAACTTTTGAACAGAGTTTCCTTGAGACAACATTTGCTTCAGGAGACAGTGAATTTCCCGTGCCCCACACAGCTGGATCACAACCTAAGAAATGGTGCAGCGGACTTGTGCACAGAATATGTGCTTGGTCTGGGTGATCAAGCAACTCTGAAACTCAATATATATCCTCTGAAAACAAATCCAGTTGAAGTTGTATTACAGTGACCTTATGGTGAGGATTATGGGGGTAAGAAGATACCCATTTCTTCCTTTTAAAAATGATACACTATTTGTATATTTCATATCCTTGGATAAATTGGATAAAGGAGTCGGTCTTTGTATGTACAAGTAGTAAATAGACTCTATGCCATTTAATGAAAGAAAGAGAGAAAACTGCTCTGGGCAAATCAACATTGGATGGTTGTGCTGTCTAAAATTATGCAAACTGTGTCTTCTCGGCCAAAAAGAATTGGGCCCTTGGCTTTTACCTCAGTAACCACCCAAGAACCATGGAGTGCCAAGTAAACATATATGGAGTAATAAGTTGAGTAAGGAACCAAACAAAGTCAAAGGCTTCACTTCAACTATGGCTTGAAATAAGAGCTATCAGAATGGCAAACTTCATTTATTACTAGCCTGTGTTTGTCTGATAGTGAGTTGGGTAACCCATTTGGCAAGCATGTTATAAAATGTGAAAATATCCAGCACACTAATACTTTTTAGGGGAATAATAACATTGCCCATTCAGAGTTCACACACTGATTTAATCCTAAGACTGCTATATTTACTTCAAAGATAGTGAGTATGCTTCTTTTTCAACAAGCATAAAAAATACAAGAATGAAGCACAAAGGATTTTATATATTCAGGAATACCTCAACTCTCCTAGGAGCTACATTCCTTATAGATAGAAATAAAAATAAGCAATGGTGCAAAAAGCACAGAAAGTAAATAAAATAACTACCTTAATTTAAAAGGAGGATTTGCCTTTAAGTCCTCTGCACCTGTTTTAGGTACCTCCAAAAAGAAGATTTTTACTTCCGTAGCTAAACATTCCTAATTTCATCGCTACGATAAGTAACACATCTGTACTGGGATCTCTCTCCCAAAATGCACAGCAATTTCCCCTAGCAACGGCTAAAATCTGCCTGGAAAGACCAATCACGGGCCGGTTAAGGAAGTATTCCTTAAGTTAGAAAAGCCGTGCTATCCCGAGTTGTGCAGGAATGCGTTTGGATTGGCTGCTCACTTCAACACGATACAAATGCTATGGATGGTGTCTTAGGAAAACATGCTAGGTCACACCAGTTGGAGGAATATATGGGTAGTATTTAAGAACCTTTAAGAACCTATATGTATACCTAAGGTATACATACATATGTATATATATATATGTATACATAAGGTATACATAGGTATACATTAAGAAGCTTTAAGAACCTATATGTATACATATAAGAATTATTATATGTTATTACATAGTAAGAATGTATTTATAAACTCATTAAGGTATTAGGACCAAAAAATGGTACTTAGTAAATACACTAGTTGCTAGCACTTACGTGGTGTGCATTTTTTGCCAGGCACTGTTCTATGAATTTTCAATCCTCACAATCAATCGATGAGAAAAGTACCAGTTGAATTCTGATTTGACTGATGAGGGCACCGGAGCTAGGAAGTTATGTGCCTTGCCCGAGTCATGCTGCTGTTAAGTTACAGAAGCCAGGATTTGAACTCCAGCAGTGTGGTTCTGGGGTCTGCATTCTTACCCATTACACTTTACCTCATTTCCCTCTTTTGTGAAGCAAACTTTACTTTTATCAACTGGGCAAGAACTTATATTATCCCTAAATTATATAAGAGATTCTATGAATTAAGGTCCGTATCATTTAGAACACTGAAACTCCCAGGGAAGGATGGCTCTTGAGTCCAAATTTTAACAGAAATCACTGTATTTGATTTATCCAATGCCAGATGCTTTTCAGCTGAATACAATATTTGCCGTTGTTCCTGTATGTGCAGATGTGGCTCGATGTCTAATCCGCTTGTCGAGTTCCACCTCAGATGAGGCTAAACTAGAAGTAAAATATACAAAGTGCTTTACACAGGTCTTGGGTTCCTTCGATTTATTTCTCACGTTTTTAAGGATCATTATTGCTATCCGAATGATCCTATTTGCATGCAAGATGATTTCTAATGATTATTACTATTTGTAATAATCTGTATCAGAAAGCTCCCTGGCCGGCTCTTACCTGAACTGCAAAGTACTCTTGTGGGCTCTCTGGGAAACACCAAATATCATAAACTGCAGGTGGCTCATGGAATTATTCTAACTGCAAGCAATACCACTTCATAGTAATGAAAAAGAAACGGATTTGTTTCTTAACTAAGTAGGTAAATAGCCTTCTTTATGGCTACTCTTTGGGGACCAACGATTTTGGAAATAACATATCAAAACGGTAGGCCATCAAAGCTCATTAATTTATATTCAATTGTTTCAGATGTGTTTTGTTATTGGAGCACGCTGGATTGAATGCTGACTTTGCCATGCGTGGGTATCAGCATTTTCTAAGTAAAATAATGGCTTATGCCAGTGAAATAGTTTATCTAATGAAGAGCACAGGGCGACTAAATAAGCAGGGCACATTTACTGCAGCTAAATATGAAATGTGGTCGTTATAATTACTAGACTCTTTTAGCAAAAAGCTTTTACAAAATCCTAGAAGACCCTTCAACAAGGCAACCTATATCCTTAAAAATAGTAAAAACTTATTTCCTTAAAATGTGTACTTCAGACATAAGGAAAATACAGGTCCCCTAAATAGGCCGAATTAAGTTGATTTTTTTAAAAAATTACGTTTGAGATTTTTCATGTCTTAGAACTGAAAACGAAAGATAGAGAATTCCCACAAAGGTGGCTAATTGTAAATAAATCACAGTACACGCATGCACACATCCGTAACGTTTTATGTGGCTGTGGGAGGTTTCAGCCAATTAAAAAATCTAGCATGATCAGGCTCCCAGTGGTTATTTGAGCTCCTCCCACAGACCTTACCACAGCAGAGAACCCGACATGTGGATTTCCATCCTTTCTCTGGTCTGTATTCCTCTCTATCCCTGGGTTCCTTTCAATGCTATTGTTACCAGTGCGCCTGCTCCCCTGATTAGCATATGTGAGTCTCCAACAGCAGACAAAATTCTCTGCAAAAATAATGCTCCCAAATAGTGCCTTTCACTAGAGAAAATCACCCAAGGCATACTAAATTAAAAAGAAATGTTAAGTTTTACACAAGAGCAAAAGCCTGTTCTTTCCCAAGGGATTTTCATGTAAAAGCAAAAATCAGTGTGACTTGTGTAATTTCACCTCTAAATAACAGAATTTCTTTGGATCCGAATTCTGAATCATAAAACCACAACCGATTAAGGAACTGAACACATTTTTTATATTATGCCTGCTAATATATGTGCAGAGAGAATCACACGTGCAAAAACAAAACAACAACAACAACAACGACAATCTTCCTTCATGTAAAACAGAAATTAAGAAAGGAGGGAGTCACTGTCACTTTCTGCAAATTCCCAAATCTTCAAAATTTGCGGTCTTCGATTTCTGGGACTTAAACAGGCTTTTTTGCCTTTTCTTTTCTCGTATGTTTAGTAGTATATTTACTCATTCATATGCTTTGTTATCTAAGTAAATATGACTAAAAAAATTCACGATATACCTACTAACAGCACTCGCAAACACGAAAACCAAAAGGTCAGCTCCTAAAAGGGGTGTTGGCTGCGGGAGGAGCTGACTCCTGACGGAAGTAATGCATATGTAAATCTGGCACTTTCCCTAAAACATCTTCAAATAAAGGAGGTGTTCAAATGTCCTTCTTTCGTTGCAAAGGGTTAAGCGGCAAGGTTTACGTTTGGGAATTTTCTGAATCACGCTCCGCCCTCTCCCGTAGTGCAGCCAAAAATCATCTGACAGGAAACATAAGATTAAGTTTGTCCTACCTAAGCGAACAAAGAGTGCTCTGAACAGGCCACCGGTTTACTGCAGAGCGGGAACTTTTCTAATCCTGCTGGAATCCGCAGTGCTGCTCAGAAAATATCACGGAAAAAGTTGTTTTCTTTCCTCTAACATCTTGTCTCTGGATCATCTCATTTTGGTCACACTGCAGATCCCGCTGCTTCTCCCATAAAGGTTAACTTAAAGCTCCAAACATAATCATGTGGAAAATGGACATTATTGATTCCTATGGTCCATTGTTCCCCTCTCCTAAGACCCTGAAGTTCAAGTTCAATCTGGAATTACATCATGTCTGGTTTCTCCTGGTTACCAGACGGCTTGAGACGTGACCACAGCTACAGAAAAAACAAACAGCCTTCTTCACGCTTCGGCTCCCCTATCGATTCAAACGTAAACTTTTTTCTTTCTCTCAAGTATGCTTCAAGTATGGAGCATGGTTAATTTAGAGATTAAGTTCCAAATTAGATTATCTAATGGCATCTTAATGGATTGCTGACCCATTTCCTGTGGGATGGCAGCATGCAAGTCTGGCTGGAATACAATTAATTTCTTAGGAAGTGTTCTGAAGAGTTTCCTAGATAAAAAGGAAATGTTGTGTTGTGCAAATCTTTCTTTATAAACGGAGAAAGTTAGGCAAAACTACTGCGAACCCCAATGTATTTTCCAACAGCCAGATCACTGATACTGTGTGTGTGTGTGTGTGTGTGTGTGAACACTGGATCCAGGGAGTGTTTAAGGACGGTAACATTTTTTATTCCATAACAGGTGCAAATAATTTTTGATGAGAATGGAGTGATTCTTTTAAAACGAATATTCAAATACGAGGAACAACACTAGCTAGCAGCTCCAGTACCAAACGGTGAGCATGTGCATTTTTGGCTTTTGCAATCCTCCTCCTTGAACCAAAGATCCTTCCATGCATCTACCTGATCAGCACTTCTATCATAGTCCCAGAGTGGTGCTAGGGGCCCAGAATGGTGTGTAAAAAGTTGAACATTTTGAACACACTTTAGAGCTGACAGCTGAAAAGGAAATTCAGCACTCTGAGAATAAAGCTCCCCCCAGGAACTCCAGGAACAACCCAGCTGTTGTGCCGTAGTTATGTGTCAAGATAACAAACTGAAAGCAGGAAATGCTAACCTAGTGAATTTGTAGGGATGGTCTAAGTGTAATGTTGAAATAAGAGTTAACTCTTAATACTACCTGCGGACAGGAAACACCAGGAAACTCGCTGTGTTTCCTCATCATACATGTGCCACATGTGTAGGTGTGTGTGCACACACACGAATGCGTGTATGCACACATGTGTGATCCACACGTGTACGTGCATACACACACACACACACACATACATTACACACAAACATATGGTTTGCAACCCAATACTGAAGATTATTTTTGTTCTTATATCACTGAGGACATATATTTTGCAAAGACCATCTTATGGGCAAAGCAAGGGAAGTGGTAAATGGTTGAGGACAGTGTTATGCAAATAGGATTCTAGGATTCTATGTATGAAGTGAATGCTCCTACCCCCTCTTTTTGCCCCCCTCCCCTCTCCTGACCAACCAGATCCAAATAATCTTTACTGGCTGCCAAATTTCTCCTGGGAAATCAAGCAACTCCCTAGAATTGCAGTAATAAACGACAATTTCTTACCAAAACATGTGTAAAGTAACTACAGAATGAAGTATTCAACTCACAGAAAGGAGCTGCTAACACATGTAACATGGAAAAGAGCTGATAAAAGTCTCTTTGGTGCCATTCAATTATGGCATCAGCAGAGACACAAAAATCCTTCCAATTATTTCAGTGAAATCTTCATTTATTCATTATTTCAGAGGCTGAGCAAATGGTTTGTGTAAACATATCCTTCAGTAACACGCGCATGTTTATTTTAGCCATCTGAAGGCTTCTTCTATGTTTATATAAGCCATCAGACACATACAGCCACTCACTTGTGGCTTTGCTTCTCTTGAAAGGGGTGAAGGGAAAGAAGAGGGAATGAAACAATAAATCCAGTTTCTCTTTTGCATAAAGCACTCCCTCCAATGTTTTAAAATAACTTCTGTTTATATTATTCTTGGATTGTCCTTCAGCTTTCTTTTTCATTCAATTACATTGCTCTTTCGTACTTGATAGTACAAGGCATGCTCTGGCTATAGTCTCAAGAAAGCAAGCCAGTTAGGGAGTTAACTGCTGTATTTGTTTATACCCACATAACTCACATATGCAACAGTGTCATTTGTCCACATCGGAGGACAAAGCACAGACACGACAGGACTCTTATGAACAGCTTAAGCAACTCCTCACCTATTACCCTCCCAAGAGCTGAGCCCCTCCTGACTCAAGAAATGAGTCCTTCACCAACAAACTTCACTCTGGGTTAACTGCAGTACCTGACCTTTGGGTTAGACAGAAAAAATTCACATTTTCAAGGTGCAAGCAACACACACACACACACACACACACACACACACTTCACAAAATGCTAAGGTCAAAACAACAAAACACCTTCAGGGTAGCAACCTACTAAGTCTGTGAAAACTTTCCGATTGAGTCACTTTGGTTCCTAAGGGAATGTTTATACATGGGGTTGGGGGCAGGACAAGGAGGGAGGAGGATAGGGGAAATCTTCCAGCTTGAATTACACGTGCAGGGCTCTCGGGCTCTCGCCTCACTGCCATTTTCAGTCGTGCAAAAGGAGCTGCCTTTGACATGGAAACACCTCCAGGGGAGGATTCATGTAAAGCAGAAAAGGAGGCCACTGTGGAGGAGTGGTGGGACCAAGAAAGTAATGGCGACAAACAACAATCACAACAAAATAAAACAAAGCAAAGGCCAAACACAAAGCAAAACCAAAACACCTTCTTTGCTTTGTCCTTTTCTAGTATAGAGTCTCCAGGGATCGCCTTGTGTTAAAACCAAAAATCAACAGCCACAGCAAAAATAACCTGATATTTTCTTTATGCCATTATGACAAAGGCAAATTATTTAATTCTCTGGTTGAACTGCTCTACATTCCTCAGATATTTTCTATTTAATCAGATCATTTTAAAGTTGTAGCAGTGCCTCGATGAGTTTAGATGTCTGTTATCCCCTTAAAAGTAGTAGTAATATTGCAGAAGTTTCTGATTTCCTTTTTTGATATCCTTTCTAAAAAATTTGTTTCATAAATGACCACAGAGTACAAACTATAAACCATGAATGAATTAAGAACGTGTTGTGCCACAGACATGGCTTATCTGTATTATCAAATATGGACTCTACTTAAGCCTATTTAAAAAAAGAAGAAACTATAACAGAGCAAAGCAAATTGCTGTCTTATTTGAGTATATTTATTGTAAACTGTATAATACTTAGATTCTAAGAACTGTGAGCACCTGAATCAGTCACACAGCCTTTGGGACAGCGTACCATAGAGATTCAATAAACACCTGTTGAATGTACAAACGTGATGCCTGCCATTATCAATTATGGGCCTTCTGAATCACGATAAAAAGGGAACAAGCCGAAAGCTACCTTTTTAAAGCTCTTTGAAGGATTAAAGCCAGTCTATATATCATACCAGTTAACCAAAAAAAAATTCTATCTTTGAGGGGGGAAGAAAAAAATCTTAACAAAATGAATTCTAAATTTCTTTCTGACTTCTTATAACGTGAAGCTGATTACCACACCAATTTTTCAACAAGAAGGGGTTCTGTAACGTGAACAATGGTCTCCTAAGCTGGGTTTAGTCATTGTATTAATCCACTCTGATACATAGGGTGATTCGTTGTCCACTCACCTTTTCCTTTTCTGGGATGTCAATTTTTGATTCGAAACATTACTAGGAACCCGGTGCAGTTATATGTCAAATAACCAATAACTGATACCTTTATTTGGCTTTCATGTACTTTATAAAGGTACTATCCTATTTTAGATAAGTAAATGTCAATCAGTAATCATAGATTTAGAGGTTCACACAGGTATAGCCACATTTAAAAACATGAGTACACTCCATCTGACGTGCAATTCTTATAAATACGGTAACATTTGTACACAGACATGGTTTTTATGCTCACTGACATGGAGAACACAGACTATGAGAAAGTTATTTAATAAAATTAAATCCAAACATGGTGTTATCAAATCCGATTAAATTAATTTAAAACCAATTAAGACTATTTAAATAGGACATTTTCATGGGATTTAATTCATATTCTTTTTAAGACTACTTAAACAATATGTTCTCCTTGTGCTTAATTTCTTTTTTATAAGTATACATTGTATTTTTTTTCCAAATGGAGGGATTATATAAGCTTCTTGGGGAAAAAAATGAAAATATGTAAAAATGAATATCTTTTAAAGTGGATGTATACCAATCTTTAAGAAGAGGAAAAGTCGTATCGTATTCATTTTAGGAAATGCATTAATAAAAACTCATGAAGTTTTAAAAACTGAATCCAACTAGCTGTCTCGGTTTTCACCAGAGGAAAAGTGGACGTTCTGTAAATTCCATTCTTTTAAATTCTCCTTTTCAGCAGCTTCTGTCACGTGAAATGGAGTTCGGCAGTCCACTTACAACTGATTTTTGAGTACGTACTTTTACGATACAGCATCAGACTCATAGCAGTGTTGGAAAATTACGTTGGCTCTGCATTTGGTGAACTCCTTATGGGACTCCCTCACGCTCTTCTAGAAATTTTTATCTCTTATTACACATGATTATACCACGAATTTTAATTATTTAATTTGCCAATTTGACACAATTCGTTCTTTATTAACATAATACATAAGAAGCTGACTCAGCACTGCCTTCCAAAACCAATACGCGAGATAGTATCGAAACTAATTTTGAAGATGAAACTAGTTTTAGGATCATTTCCTCAGCGAACCAAACAAATTCAGTTCTCAATGGTTCATATCAATGAACAGAGGTTAAAAACTTCATTTAAACCACATTCCTTCTTTAGCTGTTGATTTCAACAATCGTCTGACTCCAACATTAACGAACGCCGCTGATAACAGTTAAGTCAACTAATTTGGAAATTTTCTTCTAGCTTTTCCCCTCCAACAGGGGGATAACTGACTAGTAAAATGGTTTAAAGTTAGCAGTAGAGGAAAGAGCTGAAATGAGAAGAACCCATAATGTGAAAAACCCAATGCTTTATTAGACCTCAAATAGCTGAGAAATCTCCCCTCAAACTATGATTTCATTTTTTTTAGGTCCTGAAATGTTAGGTGTCAAATCTTCTCCCCGCCCCCTCCCCAAATTATAAATTGTTGAAAACATTTGACAGCAGTTGGAAATTCCAATGATCAGTGAGCAGATGTTATAGTCCCAAATTAATTTGAAGTTGCATTGACAAAAGAAATACAGGAGGAGAGTAGGGAAAGAGCGGTGGGATAGCCCAGACAACTACATGTTTAACATATATTTTCTGTAAAGCTGGTTAAAAACAAACACTATAGCTCATGTAACTTTTAGGTGTAAGTGTAGGGTTGGAAATAATTAAAATGTTACCTTTGCCAAGTAATTCCCAATGTATCCTCACTGGTACTGGGGTATAAATGCCTGCCGTTTTGATTCATGGTCCAGTCACAAATCCTCAGCTGTCAATTGAAACCTAGCAGTCAGATATGGATCGAGCAGTTCTACAGTTTTTAGTATTTAAATGAATACATGCAAACCAGTACTGTACATGGCATTAACCTTACTTTCCCAAGAGGCAGCTTAAAGGAAAACAAAAACAAAAACAAAAACAAAAGCAAAAGAAAAACCTTACTCTGCAAAGCAAAATTCCTAGACACTCTTTTTAGAAAACTCTGCTGCAATAGGCCACTCTATTAATTAAAGCATACAAGAGAAACGAGTGCTTAGAACATAACAATTAGCCATTATTAGAGTACAAGTTGAGCTGAAATAAAAGCAAACGTTAATATTCAATAGAGAGATATATTTTAGGAAGAAAACGAAAAAAAAAAGCTTTTTTTATGCAACATACCAAATAATCCGCACTGAGTAAAATAATCAATAACTTTAAGCATGCAGTTTGCAAAACACAGAAGACATGCAGTTTAGAGGAGTAAAGGTCCCACCTTATACATTCTCCCTAGCTTATGCTTAGAAGCATCAAGGTATTCCCTTCTAGATGTTTCCTAATTTTGCTGCAGTCAAAGTGGCACTGTTTAGAAGGAGTTGATGAGGATTTCTACTTTGATTTTAAACTCAGAGTAATGGCATTTAAAATACTTTACCACATCTGAATAGAGCCAGGAATGCACTGAGTACAAGCTGAAACAAATTCTTCCCAGATCTTGGAATCATCAGCTCTGCCCTTCGGAAGAGGGTTCGAGTAACCCTATCCAGCTCTGTTTGGTTCACAGCTGCCCTACGGTGCTAGCAGATTTATTGAAAAGATATATTGCTTATTTGTATGCCTATGAAAGTAAACTTATCTGGCTTTGGCCGGGGGGAAACCCCACTAGAAAATCATGGTTTGTATCGTTAGATAGCCTTGCTGTGAATTAACTGCATCTTGCATCGAAAAGATGTCTTATTCAGAGCAACCCACTGCACCTCGTTTGCTGTGTTTCAGTGAGGATTTCCACAAGGTGATGATTGCAGCCAAAGTGCCTTTAAACTCCTGATAAATTATTGTAATCCTTTCTGATAATGCTATGGCTTAAAAAAATGGCTATTAAGAGCCTTTACTGTTCCTGTTAGACCAATGAGGTTCTACACATTGTGAGTAATAGTGATTCTGGAGTTTTAGAATAATTGTTTTGCACCCTTTTCTACAGGTCTATGAGTCTCCAAATATACCATCTAAAATTTCCAAAACACATGTTTTCATTATATTGATATTTTAGGTGAAAGCAATTTTATAAAGAACTGAAAAAATTCCCTTAAGATAAGTAGGTAGGTAGGTAGGCAGGTAGGTCGGTAGATAGATGGCCAGGCAAACAGATTGATAGGATGTGCGGATTCTTCTCACAATGTACTCATAAAGGAGCCATAAACCGGTAAAGAAATTAAATTAGAATGAAAAATATTCTTAAAATGGACCATAATACTTGCATAATAGGGAAAATGTATGCTTGATTAGTCTTAAAACCAAACAGATAACAAACTTTATGGCAAGATTTTTTTTTAAGTGCTCAACATGAATCATCTAATCAGAAATGCAGTGTGATGGGGCAATCTGTTTTTTTACAGTAACAGTAAGCCTATTGTCTCTTTCAAAATGCATTTTCTTAAAGCAGTACTATGAAAAAGATCTAAAAACAGCTAAAAAAAAAAAAAAAAACCCTTGACTTTGTGTCAAGATTACCTTAGGGACCACTTATTGATTCTACTCTAGTCAGTGAAATTCCTAGTTTTTAGTCAATTAAACATTCTCAAGAATGGAGGAGTATATTCAGGCAGAGCTCATGGTAATTCTGCTAACTTCAGGTGAGTTTCTGTGGGGCTCCCAGCCTAGGTTGCAGAAATCTTCAGAAAAAGATGCTTTTATGATGCCAGGAGAACCTAAATATTACTCACTGATTAACTGACTTGTCTCACAAGCAATGACAGGAACACTGTGTCTCTTTGGAAGGATGTGTTGTAAACTGCTTAGTTTTTTGTTGTTCGTGTTGCTAATGTTTTGTTTATTTGTTTGTTTACCACCCTAACAAATGTCAAGGGGGCTATCTTTGGCCACATTTGTAACATTTAAAATCAATGTATTTGGGGGCTTTTCTTTCCTAAGAGTAGTCCCAAAGGGGTTAAACCTGACCATAGCTATTTACTTTCATCCATACGTAAGATAAATTCAATAGGGTTAATTTTTTTTCAAAACAGAAAATATGATGAAATACATACAAAACAATCACTACACATAGTAGTTAGCAATAATTTAGATGCCAAAAAAATTGTCAGGATATTAATTAGTATTAAATTAATTTCCTCCCGGTTACTGAGAACGAAAAATATAAATTAGATTTATTTATTAGTTCTTTAGATTGTGGGGTAGCATTATCAACATTTCCAAAAATTTCTGAGGAGACCTGTTTATACATGCTTATGTGTTATAAATTACTTAAACCAGGTCACTTAAGCAAGACCCTCACTCTTTATGTTTTTTTAATTTATTAATTAACCTTCTTTTGCATAAAGCATCTTTGAATTAATGAACTTCCTGACGAAGTGAAATTTTAATTTTAAAGGTGATGGTGTGGCAGGGGAAACAACTGAATAATTAAACTAGAAATCACTCTTCACTCTTATTCCTAATAAGATCAATTACTAAGACTCTTTGTTTGAGGAAGATAGTTCTGACTCAGCAAATTTTGAATAGAATCTCGGGGATAAAAAGTTAACACTAGGTGTATTACGCTTCTTTTGGGGGCATGTTAAATGTTCTTAGTATAAGTCACTATTCCCAACAGCAAAAACTCGTTACATTATGTTCTAAATAAATTTACAATAACAGGTGATAGTGTTATTTGAGGTTGGGGTGATGATTCCTCAATTTCTGTCATGTGAAAGAGTCACTGTTATATAATGTAGCTATCAATTCTCTTTAAATTAAATTTGAAGACTTTAATTTCAAGTAGTACATAGGGTTCAATAACACTGTAATGGTTTTTCCAAGTATTTTCGTCAAAAAAAAAAAAAAAAAGGAAATTACTTGTTTCCTCCAATAGTAATCAAATAGAAAACACTAGGTACAGATTAGTTCAAATATTTAGTCTGTAAGAGTTGTGTGTTTGAATGGAGGTGGAGAGCAATTCCTATTTTTGTAACATTATAGTCTTTAACAGACCTGAGCATATGCATATCCTTATAGAAATGCACACTCCCATAAACAATTTTAATCCTTTAATTTTATGCATCTATCACAATGAAATTAGACTGTCTAGAAAACTGAGGTAAAATTTACATTAAAACAATTATGCCCAGAATTCCAAGAGCAAGCAAAAGGTGAAGTAAGGAAGTAAGATTGTCCTCCAGGAAAGCTATGAGTAAAGGGTTACCTACGTAACAAGTAAGGAAGAAGTGAAGGTCAAGTTTTCCTGCCTATGTTCTTAGAATGGCATTCTCTCAAGACTCTGGAATGAGAACCTTGTTCCTTGCCTACAAGGATGGGTTCAAGCAGTTTCCCTCAAAAATCTACATAAGAAAAAAACACCTAAGAGTTGGGTCATTATCCTTTCCTACGCTATACCCACATTAGTCATAGGTAGCTGACAGCTATAAAGAATCAATATTGCTTGTGATTTCAGAGTTAAGATTTTGTTTATTCAGATGAGGGCCCTCCATTGTTATTAACAGGGGCTTTTGTTAAATGCTTAGCAATTAGCTTTGGGAACAAAAGAAAGAAGGTAAGCAAAACGTTCTATTTTGCTAGACTCAGCAAACAGGCCGATGTACTAACAGTCCCTCATGATGACAACAGCTCTCAGTTGAACCAATAAACCATTAAACTGTAAACAGAATAATCAACACAGGCAAATTTACCTTCTCACTTTTTTTTTTTTTTTTTAAGTTTACAGTGACCCTCAAGGGAATATCTTGAAAGGTGTGTTTTATGTTCTTAGGGTTTTTTGTTTTGTTTTGTTTTTGTTTTAATTTCTACAGATAGCCTCAAGGAAACAGACTTTTGGGGGTAAAGGTGCTTTTGAGGGGATGCTTAAAAGATAAACAATCCAATGTTCAAACTGTCCTCTAACTCTCAGATTAGTAGAGTTTTATTTTATTGCTTTTATTAATTACTCACCATGGAGCAAATAAAATGGCCTCTAAATGAACAAGCAGAACGTTCAGAATAAAATTGTTATATGTAAAACATATAACACATTTTTAAAAAAAAAGAGATTCAAGATCATCCTGGTACCTTAAAGTTACTTCTAATGTCAATTTCTGGAACCCATGC
Organism: Panthera uncia; assembly: GCF_023721935.1. Classification (NCBI taxonomy): domain Eukaryota; kingdom Metazoa; phylum Chordata; class Mammalia; order Carnivora; family Felidae; genus Panthera; species Panthera uncia. The sequence goes on from NC_064807.1 coordinate 38,426,244, forward strand.
TTCTTGATATTTAATTTAGCTAGCGCAGTAGAATTACATTAAATGGGTGTGCATAGCCCATGAACTACATAAACGTAACTGACCATAAATCCTAAGTATTAGCAAATGAAGAGGTTTCTTTTTTTTTTCACATGGAGACTAGTTTAACTTGTAAAATGTAAGGTTTCAAGGGAACTCAGAGATTGTGAAGTTCAACCCCTTCATTTTCCTTTCCAAGATAAAGATACAGGACAGTCAAGTTTATGGACTCGTCCAAGATCAGACATGCCCTGTTTGTGTCAACACTACAGCCAAACCTCCGGACTCCTAATCCCTGGTTCTCACCAAAGATACTGATTTGCTTACCACTGTTCTTTTCCTACCCTATGCTTCATGTGCCCCCCACCCCACCAAGAATATTTAAGGCTAAAATGGCGATAATTATAACCTTCAGAATCTCCTCTACTTCCTTGATTCAACTTGGATCTTTTAAAGTAAATATTTTCAGAGGACAAGATAATTTTTCCCTTGTGATCTTGTTGATCGAGATGTAAGGCTACGGTAAACATAATTTTATTTTTACATTAATTAGTTTATCTAGAATTTGATAAATACTGAAAGTGAGTGAATAAATAAATGAAGGCATGATAAAGCAGACCACGGGAGGTTTTTTTTAAAAGCATAAGAACTAGCCAAAAGGCTAAACATTTGCATAGCCGTTATTTTGACTGAAACTTCCTTTAAATGTGTTTCCTTTCCAGCTAGCATATGTGAAGAGTGACCTCTTATCCATTTACATACCTACCCAGAAGTCATGTGATAGGGTTTTACGTCAAGCTGTCAATTATGATAACAGACACAATAAGAACAGCCACAAGTTGTTGATAGCCTGCTTCCTGACTTTATTGAAAACTTTGTTGATAGTCTGCTAGTGTCCTTTCGATTGCTTGCCTCTAATAAAAGACTACCTTTCCAGTGGTCTCAAGGTATCTAGCTTTGGCTTTGCCATTTGCCAGGACAAACGTTGCAAAGAAATTTCAATTAATATCTTAATTTAAAAAAAAAAAAATTCCTACAGAGGCAATTTCTTAGGAAGGCCATTTGGTGCAACGGAAATTTTCAGCGTAATGAAAAGCACTTCCAAATTCCAGTTTGAAAATTATACCAGGGAAAGCGTTGAAAATATTTTGATATAAGGTAGCCCAGTGATTGAAATGGAAATGATAGCATGCAAGAGATGTAACATGCTGAAGCTCAGGCACCGATAAAATCCATGCAGTTGTGTACATAATGCAGGGACCTGAGCTGATCAGGCCATTCATTCATGAGCTCTAATGATAAGTAGTGTACATATAATCAGGAGATTATAATTTTGAGACTATGAAAATAAGTCTTACATCTTATAAACTAGAGCTTGTGTGACGTTGTCGTCTCCCTTTCGGAAGGCAAAAGTGACCTCCCACTTATGGCATCAAAAACCTCAAATCTGTACCAGGTTCATATGCTTTTCAATACCTGGTTCGATTAGTAATCTTTTACTTCTGAACAAGAAGCTTCTTAGCTACAAACTTTTATTTCCCACTTGCAGTGAGATTTTTTTTATATGTTGTACTAACATGTAACAGTGAAGGTTCATATTTTTATTATAACCTTGCACTCAAATACAATGGTGAAAATCAAGTTGACTAGACCCTCTTTTATCACGCAACTTCCAATAAGAGCAAAGAAAGAAGGCCTACAATTTTAACAGATTCATTATGAGGTTGACCAGATAAGGTACTGGTGCTAATTCGAGCAAGCCGCCTCCTGTTCGCCACTCATACTAAAATTGTTAGCGTGGATTATAAAATAATTTCTGGGAAGTCCAACGCTCTGCCATGTAGTTCCCATTCTCTCAGCTACAAAACTTGGGACATGTGGGTCCCCTCACTGCCTATCACAGGGAACGTGCACAGTGTGCTCGCAGCACGAGGAAGAGAAACACTGCATTTTACTAAGCTTCTGTGAAGTTAAGTCAGCGTGGAGATCCTGGACACTTCTGAAAAAGGTCCAAATCATAAAAAGACATTTCTCAGGAAAGACCAAAGAGTTCAGTTTGCCAAAGCAGGACCCAGGGGTTCCTCAAGCCACCACACCACTTTCCCATAGAAAAGTCAAAGAAAAATGAAGCTCCAGTTGATGTCTGCTTTTAAGACCTCCCCAAGCCAACAGTGAACGCAGGAATGAAGCCAATCATCCCAAAGACAGTCTAGTTCCAGACCCTGAACAACGCGACACACAGGATTATGTTAGGAGATAAAGGAAAAATTCAAGTCCTGATCAGCTGGCATGAGCTGATGATTATAATTAGAGGATTGTTTGTCAGGGCAAATGATCAACTCGTTTACGTGAATCTTTTTGAAATAGTCTTCATGATTACGGATTATTTTTTGGATTCAAATGAGATATCATATTTACAATGATAGGTGAAATTCTCGTGTCAGGAAAAAAAACACGAGTATTTCAAGGCAGTTAGCAACCGACATTAATCAGTAATAACCATTTTAAGGAGCACTGAGGTATAGCATTACTAACAACAGCTGTATGTGTACCAAGTTAATGGGTACAAAAGTATATGCTTTTGTGCTTCTAGTATTCAGATTTGCCAATATGGATGTATTACTCTTACAAGTGGAATATTGGGTTAATTTTAATATTTGCCATCTCAATTTAAGAACGCCAGTATCCCTGTGTGTTTGAAATGACTATATTGAAAGGTCTCCTTTATTGTCATTTTGTGGAAAGATTATTTATAAGATAGTCAAAATTATTCAACAATCTTAAATTTATTGTTAACCCTAATTTATGTAGGCTATATTAAAGTTCTTTTGTGAGAAAAAAATAGCATTGCACAATGCACATCAATACTTTTCATAACCTAAAAGGATAAATCTTTATAAAGAGGCCGCCAATAAACTGAAGAATGTACCTGGTGACAATATTTATTCTTAAGGGGTCATGTATATTAAAGGCTATGGGGAATGTTTAAAAGAACTCTCTCAGACTAAATCCATTGCCTTTCTAATTTTGAATTTCTCCTAGCTAATATAAAATGATTGATTACCTTTATTTCATGTACCCCTTGATTTTCCTTTTCATTCATCATTGAGTGCTTTAAACCAAATGCATTTAGAACCTGCTGCTACAAGAGTGGTCTCTTTTAAATCTTTGTAAAGTAATGAAAGGACACAGTAAATCAATCTCATTTCTGCTGTAGGAAAGCATAACCTTTACTCTACTGAAGTCATTTAAAGTATTTCTGTCCCTCTGTTCCTGGATAGTAAGCCTAAAACTTCATCTCAGTGATTCTTTCAAAATTTAAAAGCAGAAAAGTAATAATCTCTTAACTGGAACCTTACTTTAGTAATATTCGTGGATAGTATGAGATGCATATACATTCATTTTCCGCATGCCTCAAAACTGTAGCTCATTATAAATTTGCCATATTGGGCTTCTTCATGTCAAAAAGTAGCACTCTTTCATCATCTACAGGACAAATTATCCGTCTGCATGGTAAATGCAGATTCTAAATAGAATTGAACATTTCATTTTTAGCTCTGACCCTTCTATAGTTTTTTTCTTCCGAGGATCTATACACATCGTACGTTCCATAAATATCAACCGCATTTGACCAAACAAATCATATTTCTATTGTAAGAGGTCTTCACTTGACATTGCCCACTTAAATAAGAAATGGTGGTCTTTAATAACAAAAGTTGGTAGTTCTGGAACTCGCGTATATGTATTTTCAATTAAAATGTGCCCAGATCTCCATCTACATTAAGACTCATACCTTCCTGATGCCTGCCAAGTGTTCTCGATTCATCCTCGGATATGCGAAAGACAAAGTAAATTTTACATGATGGACTTTTGTGATCATAATTACCTGAGCCTCTAAAGTTAGTCATCTGTGGTAAATAAAAGAAATTAAAGCTGCCACAGGTTAGCACAGCGGGATGGGAAGATTGCTTCTAAATACGTGGAATTGGATATAGTCTAAATGTGTTTGAGGCTAAAGGAGGCATGTTTCTATGAATTAAAAATTAACTGGAAAGTAGAGATGTGTCATAAAGAATAATGCAAATCCCATGATGAAGATATTTCTGAAAATATGTGGAATGATTTTGAAAAGAACAAGTTTCTAAACCTATAAATCCTACATGTTTTTTTTAATAAACACAGTGAACATACACATTTGTCAAATAGAACCATATTATAGTAATTATAACACATTTCATATTATAGCAATTTTAGAGGTGAAAAAAAGCAACATTCCAGAGAATTATGTTGAAAAGCCAATGGCTGGCAAAACCACTAATTATTATTTGGTATTTTCATAACTGTGTACAGATGTTTTCAGTTAGTTCTCACTCTTTTGTTTGGTTTTGCTTTTTAAAAATCTGGCGCGATGTCAAGTATCTTGAGTAAGCTATCATCTTTATGATTTTCTCTGAACTCCGCAGGTGGTGACCTTTGATATATGTGGTCTGCTACCTTGGTCCTCAACTGGGCAGGACTTGGGAATTTCGCATGAAGCACAGCTAAGAGAGAGCACAAGCTAGGTGGGCACGTCCGGAACAAAGGGAAGCAGGCAAGAGGCCCTGGTGAGGCTTACTACCTACCTAACGACACAGACAAATGCACCTACAACCTATGAACGAAGAGCAGGTAAGCTTACACCAGCTCCTTCTTATTCACGATAGCCTATTTTTCCCTACTTAATATTTTGCACACTGTTAATTTCAAACTGCTCTGCTATCAGAACTTGAGAGCAGCAAACATATGCATCATAAAATATATCTAAATTCCAAAGTGTTTAGAGTTATTTCTGTCGTCCTGTAACTAGAATCATGGGATTTCTGTATTGGTATGTTCCATGCCTTTGACTGTGGCTAATTTGTTTAGAAGCCACCATTAATCCTGGCTGTATATTTTCACAGTTTGGGTAAACACTTCATTTGCATTAAATTTACAGCATTAATGAGATGTGAAATTTAAAATGCTACTTGAAACATAAATGATGTAAGAAAGCAGAACAACAAAAAAGTGTTTTATCACATCTGAAATCAGTAAGCCAATTTAAGCCTATTAAAATAGGAATGATGTGTCACCCGAGGTTTTAGCTTCATAACTCATCCTCTTGGACTAAAAGTCCAAAATGAGGAGTAAAAACATCTGGAAACTATGAAAGAGCTCAAAAACACAAATTGTGTCCTGCTTCTACTCTAATGGGCTTTTAAATCAGTTTTCAATTTTTGTCTTTGGAAGCTATAGGCTAGTAAGTTCTCAACAGCCAATAAGACTGAGAAAAATCCCCTGGCCGAGACCCTGGTTACTCATGGATGTTATCGATCTAGGCCACAGAGGTGGAAAAAGTCTTGAGCCAATTTGAGAAACCCTGTTTAGAGAGGCAAGAAACAAAGGATAAATGAGAAAATATTCTGGAAAATGAAATGATCAGTTTCTTTCCCAGAAGCCCCCAGGAGCCCCGTTCTGAGTCCAGATCTGAGAGGCAGCATGGAGAGAGCACCAATGCGAAAGCGTGGCTACACCATCACACCTGGGTGAAACTTGCCCACCTGTTGCTGATGTAGGAAGGATGGGTCTCTTGGGCTTAGTCCCACATATCGATTGGCTTGAGATGTGCCTGAGGCTGTGTAGGCTGATTAAGGAAGAACAAAAACAAAGATAAAAATTGTGAACTATCAGAATGAACACCCTGTCCATGTAAAAGAAACCCAGAGAGGCGGGATTTGCAACCAAAAAATAAAACAAATAAATAAAATAAAATAAAATAAAATAAAATAAAATAAAAGTGTCGCTATTTTTCTGTTCTTTTGTCTGAGTGAACACCAAGTAATACATAAAAGAAAGGGCAGTTGACCTCAAATCAGTTAGTTTTTCCCCCTCCCCAGAAATCTATCCAGTAAACCACATCTGACCTTTGGCAGTGGGTGTCTCACACTGACGTGCTCCGATTATAGTCCCACGGGAGTACCAAGGGCTGGCTCTGTAGCAGGGCCCCTTTCCTACTTGTACTGTTTCACCAGATATTAGCTGTCTAACAATGGAATAATCGATGAGGGTCTGCGATTCTAAACGTAAAAGCAGACTGAAAGTCTGTCGGGAAAGAGTGAAAGCTTGTAATAATGGGATGTAAGCAGATGGGCTTGATGATACCGAATGAACAACGTCTTGCTAAAGAGAAAATCTAATATTACTAACATGAAGGAGAAGCCTATATTTATGATAGCACAGAGAGTGAATCAGGTCAGAACTTCAGTTAATGTGAAAATGACCTAAAGTGTCAGAGAAATGTTTTGGAAAAAAAAATTCTTTCTTTTTCGTAAGCGCAAAGAGTCAATTTCTTGTGACTGGCCCAGGGAGGGAGTGGTGACATCTTTTAGATACTTGGCCACCAGGCGTTAAGTACATGTGGGGAATATTCCTTAAATTATTTTGATCTCACCTTGCAAGTACTTTTGGTACAGGTGCTTTTTGGTACAGAGTGAATTTTCCAAAGAAAACAGCTCCCTATTCCTAAAGATTTTTGTTTCTTTTCACAAGGAAAGGACTTTCCAGCACTAAGCAACCCCACTGCCTCATGCTGGAATAAACAGAAGAACTATATTTTCGCCATTTATGTTACATTTATAGGTCTGAAGAAAGCTAAAATGTTTGGCCGAACACCATCAGATTAATGAAAAATCGACATTAATTTTAAAAAGGCTTTTTTCTTTTAAGCCAAATATATTAATTCTGCCATGTCCATTTGAAGGGTTGCAGAATTTGATCCACTAAAGCTTTTTTAGGTCAACTTTTTAAAACAGTGAAGATGCTCACAATTCAGCTTTAATTACTCCTGAATAAAGGGCCCATACAAGGGCAGCCATAAGCAGCCAGTGGCCCTACTTGATGACCAGGCCTCTGGCATTCAACGCAAAGCATGGACAGCTGGAGAAGAGCCTCATAGAGGCTCAGAAAGCGATATTCCTTCTTTTCAACCATGAGAAGGAGGTTTCCTTCATCTATGTGTTTTCTTTAATTTCACTGACTTATCAGTTCAATGACCAATTTCTCATGATCCGTGTTGTCTCGGGAGCTGGTGCTACAAGTCTGTTTATAGGAAAGAAAAACAACTCACTAGATTTCTTTTATGTGGGAGTGGGAAATAAGCCGATACAGCCATCTTTATACAACCAAGATATACCTTCTGAATATTTTGTAATTTCATGAGTCAAATCAGATCCCTTTTGATCAACCTACAGGTGAGTATTAAGAACAATTCATTAGCAAGCAGGCTAATAGCACTCCCATGGTGAGCTGTGATCCTTGGGGTCTGATCTTCCCTTGAAGGTCCTCTATTAATATCACTATAAGATTAGGTAAATGAAGTTTCTAGAACTCGGTTTGGATCATTTATCCTGTGATAGTCTTTCAAATGCTTTTCAAAAAAATCTTCTGGTTTTCATTTGCTTTTATTTAAATTGCTGACCTTGGTTTGCTCAAAGATGCCAACACATCCACTTTTAAAATCTGGATTGTGAGGGGCAAGTGGGTTGATGAGCACCGAGGAGGGCACCTGTTGGGATAAGCACTGGGTGTTGTATGGAAACCAATTTGACAATAAATTTCATAAGAAAAATAAAATAAGTACAAAATAAAATAAAATCTGGATGTCGTATTTTAGTGGCCGTAATGTACACAGCTAACCTTTGGAGCAAAAGAATTCTTAGTCCTCCTTGACTGGATTTCACCCATCTGTGCATTCAGGGAAGTGTTCCCTAGTGTAGGACCCTCTACCAACAAACCAGTTACAAACAATAAAGATTATGGATGGGAATTGCAAGCCTACATGGACAGATTAGGCTATGGGGCCTCATGAATTTTGAGAAAGAAATGCTGAATTCACTGTACACTCAAAGTATTGTCCATTTCTCTTGTAGGGTCCCTTTCTAGGTTTTCAGAAGCCGCAAAAAAAAAAGAAAAAAAAGAAAGAAAGAAAGAAAGAAAGAAAGAAAGAAAGAAAGAAAGAAAAAACAAGAAGAAAGCATCTTTCCAAAGCCTGAAAAAAGGAAGAGCCAGGGGTGTCTCTGTAATTCTGTAATTTTACTTAGACATTTCCAGAGCTTTTTGATTTTTTTTTTTTGCCTTAGGAAAGAAAATGGGACCTCTGAATTTCAGGTATATAATGCATAATTGATGAGGAGTCTGCTAATTCCTCCTGACTGGAGCTTTATCTCTTCCACTTGACCAATCTGTACGTGCCAATTCCAGTTCCAGGGAGCCTGCAGTTTGAATGAAGCCAATTGAAAAACTGCGTGATAATTTCTTGTGTATTTATGAGTATTCGATACGAAGAAGCAAAGGAATCATTTGGTTTATTGGTAGGTTCGATGTAAGTTCACTGGATAAATCTCTGACATTTAAAATGTTATGGCCACGTTCAAAACCACAGTACCTGATGGACCATGATAGGCAAAAACGAAAACAAAAAACAAAAACAAAAATGAAAAAAAAAAAACCAAAAAACAAAAAATGGCCGAAAGTGCAATTGGCTTATGTGTGCCTAATACTCAACTTTAAAATGTTATCTGCATCCAACATCGTGTAACTGTTTTTTGTCTTGTTTTGTTTTGTTTTGTTTTGCTTTGTTCTTGCAATGACATAGCCTATAGCGACGTAAACGGGCAATTATTTTACAGAGGCCCTGATTCGGACTGCCGTGTGAAGGGCATTGATTTCTATAGGAATGCTCCAATAAGTAACAATTATCTAATCTCTCTGGGTGACATAAAAACCTTGTACACTGAGTTATGTTATTCAGTGTATTTTCGATGTATACCTCGAACGAGCAGGCATGACATTATTTTTCTGACAACTGTTTATTCAACAAATGAGCTTCTCCCTTTTCAAATAGGATGGACTGCCTGAAATTTGATAAGAGAGAGCTTGTGAGAGCCAGGCCACATACATGCCTGCTAGTTCCACATAAATGAGAAATCTCCATCTGGTCTGAAAAGTTGCCGTGTTTCCCACCTTGGATCAGACATCCAACGGTGCCTTTGATGGACATTTCTCATTTCCTACAGAAATACTTACTGGTTGCTGTAGGTGAAGCTGCCTCACCTTCAGTGGATGTAGTGATGGGTTTAGTATCTGTCATGGTCAGGGTCACAGGTCGCACTGCACTGGGATGGGGAGAGGGTGCCAAGACAGGTGTGAAATGGCCAGGCACTTTCCCTACTACTTGACCACTGCTGTTAGGCTACAAAACAAAAACAGAATGGCGGGTGAAACAATCCAAAAGGCAGTCATCTTGTCCACCAACTTCCACTCAGCACCCTTGGCCACACGGACCCGGTACACTTGCTGTTAACCACCACACGCCTTCCCAAGTCGGAGTCAGAGAGACCAACCAATGGTTAGTAGTAAAAAGAGGCAGCAGCACTTAAAAGGAAGTTTCACCTTCAAAACACTTCGTACGGGTTAATTCATCTTTACAACACGCCTGAGAGCCAGGCGGAACTGATCCTTTCATTCAGTAGCACGGGCAAGACTCAGGCGGAGACTTACACGCTTAGCCCAAGACTAGAGTGTAAATAATTCCTGAGCTAGTGAGAATTTGAACCGTGCCTTCTTCTTCTCTGCCGTTCGTTTTCCGCGGTCAGTCAGTTTTGGCTTTCAGCACGCGATTTTCACCTAAGGATGCTATCACTGACCCAAGCAAGACAAGGATATCTAGGAGATCAAACACATCCAACTCAATAGTTTCCATTATTTATAGTCAAAGCCCACCTTCGGCATTCAAAACCTCTAGCTCTCCGTCACACACAAGTACGCTTGGACACACACACCAAGCAATTTAGGCTCTAGGATCTCCACTTAACTTTTGACGATTGACCCATACAAGGAGATAGAATGATATTTCAAGCATTTAAAACTTCAGATCCACACGATGTAAAAGGATGGACTAGGTCTGACCTCACAACTATAAATAAAAGATTTCCAAAGTCAATTAAAATGTGCTGAAGGAAAGCAGAGGTCAATCAAGTGTACTTTGTTACCTTAAGTTACTCCTCCCTTGCTGGGCATGGAGAGTTATGCAAAACATTATTGTTGACTTTTGTGGGAATCGGCTAAGAAAATCCCCCGGGGCAATGATAGAAAAGACAGGAATATCTGAGTGTTAGCCTCTGGTAAGAAAACAGTATCCATGGTAAGGAGACAAAATCCTAAGGGTACACTGTTTGAAAAAAAAATACTGGAATGTATTTTTCTAGACAGAGCATGCTATCCTTGATTACACCCATGTTGGAATTCTCCACTGCATGATGTACATAACAATTTGCCATGAGAGTATTCTCCACAAATATTTCGGCTCTCTGTGTTAAAGGTAAACAGTGCAATGAACGGAATAGTTATTTAATTCCCTGCACAGAAATCACCAGAAGACGTTTCTTTAGATAAAAAGATGGACAGCTAATAACACTTAAACACAGTCAATGAGACACATGCGCTAAGTCTTTGGTTAGGTTCCTCGGAGGCCACATTACTTATTCTGTAAAGAATAATGGACTTCTTGAATATCCTGACTATTCATCATGAGTAATTTTAAGTATTTAACTTTATGTCAGGAAAATTGACCAGCGTCTCCCCCACGGAAACCTACGAGAGAGTTTATGAGGGAGTTATATCTTTAAACTAATTTTATTTAAAATAATCCATTGAGTAGCATGACTGTCTCACTCAAATCGGTGCACCAGCGACGTAATTAATCTCCAAATTGCTGTGGGGAGGACAAGGCCTCTCAGTTGCCAGACCTAACAATCAAAATCAGCGCAGGGCCACAGGATATTTCAAAAGGAAGAGTGAACTACAGGTGAATGAGTCCTCATTCCGCCCCCCCCCCCTCATTTTTAGGGCTAAACAGGTAAGTATCAAGAATCCTCTTTTGAAATGCACCTTAACTGGTTTTTGAGTTGGAGTTAAAAATCAAAGCAGGTATGAGGTGCCCATAAAAACAATTCGGTAATTTACTAGAGAGACAGATTTTTCCTTTCAAGGGGAAAAAGGCATTTTCTTTTAAAGCAGACCATCAGCTTCTGGTTATCTGAACACATTGCAAAAGACTGTTTTGAGTATCTGCCTCAAGAAAGAAGAAAGGTCTCTCTCTATCACTCGTGGTACATGCGGTAGTAAAGAGCGTTTCCATATTCTGTGTACCCCAAACAGTTTGCTGGGACCTACCTGAGAACACGGGATGGAAGAATGACAATAATGTCAAGAAAATGCTGCACGTGATGTGTTATTACCTCGCCGATTCTGCAAGCTTTGTCTACTGGAATGGAATCGACATGAACCAACAGACGTTTCACTCATTTAAAAACGACAAAAGTGACAAGTCCCAAGCCAATACAGACAACTCTTCTGGAATTCAGAGTCAGAATAGGAGGGTTATTCCTTTTTGGTCTTCCACTGGTTCAAACAGATGAAGCTGTACTACTATAAAGCGTCTCTTTTAAGACCGTTAGATGAACTTTCATACCACAGATAGGAAAAGAGAGACATCTCATTTGAAGATGAAGTTGAGCGGCATTAGGAAAGGATTACCCTACTTGCTCCTATTACATAAAATCCTGAGAGGGAAATTTTTTCTTTTTTTAAATTGAGATGAAAGTAAGATGCTTCTCTTAGAAGCTAGATCTTTACCTTAAAAATAGGAAGAAAAACAGAACAATATAGGCAGATTATCACCTAATATGCCCTCTTAACTTATAAAGAAATGGAAATATACCTAAAACAAGCACTGAATAATTAAAGAAATGCGTAACACTAAGGGCCTGATTTTAATTTGCATAATTTTTCCCCTAACAGTGCCTAATTAAGACATCAGTTAAAAAAAAAAATCCAATGGAACTCTAAGATTTTCCACACTGAATTAACGTTAAGGACTTTTAATGGATGTCTTAATTAGACTTTGTTATTCATGGAAATTCTACACAAATTAAAATCAGACCTTGTGTGCACTGTTCCCAGCTGAGTCTAGCAAAATGCTCTATGGAACTGAGACTCTTGAATCCACGATCTGACAGCAAATTTTATTTCTAAACTGATATATTAAGATCTACTGTTTTACTTAGTAATTATTATTATAGTCATTAAAAGTGCTATACCATTTGGACATTTTCTTCTAAAATACAAATGGCTTAATTACAAATTCAAAACTCAAGAACGGTGTGTTTACTTTAGTATTATGAGTCAACAGAACTACAAGCACAGGTAACTTTTTAAGTAACCAAAATGGTGCTGGCTATGTCGTTATTCAAAAAAAAAACATTCAGAAAAGACCATTTTCCTTCATTTTAACAATCACGACCAACATGATTCTTCCAGATCTTTTCTTTGTTAATTCTAAATTAATATGCACATACTATTTACTGGCATTTTAGTAACTGAACAGCATTAATGACAGAATGTTTATGACAATCTCTCAGCGCATTAAAAGGCATAATAAGGAGTGGGCAGGAGTCTTGGAGGGAAAGCAGCAATGCCAAATACCAGACCATAAGATCAAAACTACAGTACAGATTCTGGATATGATGATTTGTGCCGACTCTGGCACAAAGACTGTCTATTTGATAATGAAAAATCCTCTTATATCAAATCCCTGTGAAGTGACCTCTCCATAGAAGAAGCCACATGTTTAGGGAGTGAGAAAGGCACGTGAGTCACTACACTTACACAATAAAAGTCCCTAAAACCACCGAACAATGTTAGAAAGAAAGAAAGAGAGAGAGAAAGAAAGAAAGAAAGAAGAAAGAAACAGAGAAAGAAAGAAAGAAAGAGAGAAAGAAAGAAAGAAAGAAAGAAGAAAGAGAAAGAAAGAAAGAAAGAAGAAACAAAGGAAGAAAGAAAGAAAGAAAGAAAGAAAGAAAGAAAGAAAAAAGACACTTCTGGCAATGTCCCTGATTATTAAATGTAGTCATGTCTGTGCAAAGAATATTCAAGTAGTCGTCAAACACTAAAAAGGTTTACGTTACCAAAGCTTATTTTAATACCTAATAGTTGGTCTATAAATACAACTGTAAGTTCTTTTGTGTGTGTTTATTTTAGCGCATACCTCGCCCCTGCCTGAAATAAGCACTTTGTCTCTGTGTTAAAGCAGGTATTCCAGAGGTGTGAACTCCAGCTCAGAGCTTTTTTGTCAATGCACTCACTTTCTGCATCAACTTTCTTTGCAGTCAATGAAAATTCAAAAACATCAAACCAAAAACACCTTCATGAATGTGCCCCTTTGGGGCAATACACTTCCTACCTGTCATTCAGCCACCTTTAAATAAAAACTTATTGAGTCACCAAGACACTTCCTGAAGATGGATTTCAAAAGCTTGATGTTCTGCCAGACATAGTGTCTGAGTAAGCTTCACGCCTTAGAGTCAGACCTGTTCCATCTCCCTTAGGCTCTACGCTTATTTTCTCTCTCATTTTTACCTGGCTGGTTTGCGGACTGGATGGGTCATAAGAAGGTACATAGTTCTTCAGAGTATCCTGAGGATTCAGGTGGGGAGGATATCTGATTGTTGGATGAGAAAAGTAGCTCGATGGGGCTGGAGGAAGAATAGCTTGTGTTGGAAATGGCAACGGTGAGGGTGGAGGTGGAGTTCGAGTTGAGATGACTGTAGAAGATAGAAAAGGGGAGACGGACGTCAGCTGTGATGCCCACCGCTCCACCCGACCCTGAGAACCCTGTGAGACTGCGCCACTCCAGCTCTTCCCTTTTCCCCCACCATCTACCCAAACTCTCCTGCGGAGACAGCGAGTCTTTTGCTCTACGCTCCACACCGGCACCGAGAACACGCAGACCCTACCCCCCTCTAGGGGACCAGCAATCTTGCTTTCTAGATCTATGAACGAGGAGACAAGGAAGTTTCCGTTTTATAGGCAAAGCCAGTGCTTCATGAAACATGTCTTAAAGCAAAGTTATTTCCCATCCAGAATACGATCTTTGATCAGAAAGTCTTTGGGTCTTAAGTCCAGATCAACTCACAGCATTAATTAAAGGGCAGGGGCACCCACAGACTATCAGAATTCAAAACAGAAGTGTACTCCAATTCTAAATAAAGATCTTCCCTATACATCCTGGCAGGTGGTTGGTTAAAAGAGAAGCCAATAATTAGTAAGCAATAATGTCCTGAATAAGTACCTGATCATTGTATAAATGCTTATGAACATCTGAACACAGGGTCTGGTAATGCTTTCTCCTAATGAAAATGTTCCTTTCAAAACCAAAAGGGCTCTATTCTATAACTACTCTTCTTCCTACTCTAACTTTTTATTACATGTAGCTTAAAAGACATTATTAAGATAAGACCAAGAGTATAACCCACAGAAATGTGAATTTAAACTTTCATATAGGCACATTAACTTACCAATAAATCGCATATTTTATAAAGGGAAATAATATATAAAACATATGCAATGTAGGCGATGTTTAATTGTACTGTAATTTTTCAACATCAGTATGACCACAATTTATTGTTTAGATTTTAAAATATAATTCTTAAGTTTGAAAAATGGGGAAAGAATATAATTGCATGATCATTATCTCTATAACGTTGAGGAAAATAACCACATGAGTACAATTTAAGAGTACCAACGAGTATATGTAGAAGTGAAGATTAAATGTCTGTTTCTATTTAATATTTTGATCCAAATCATAGGAAATTACATATGATAAATGTTTAGTGTTTTATGAGACAACTTAGCAAACAATATGAAAAATAAATTCTTTCCATGACCTATTAATGAAAATCATCTGGAAAGACTAATCTCCAACTCTGTAATTATGTGTATATATATATACACACATATACTGTACTTTTAAAGGGATATTACTTATCTTCTCCAAAGAAAGTTTTTTTTTTTCAGAAAATACAAGAAATTAAGAATGTGTGGAGAAGAGTCATAAGTTCAATTTTATGGTCACAATTTTGTTCCCTGAATGTCCTGGGAGAGCTGAGAATCCCCTGTATTATTCTTACAATGCAGATTCCTGGGCTTAACCACAGACCTACTGGATGAAGCCCTCCAGGGGTAAGACACTAGAAAATACGATTTAAACAAGGGCCTCATGTAATCTTTCCATACACTGAAGTCTGTGCATCCTCCATCGAAGGGATGCATTTGAGAGAACAATGACATATTTCTTTAAACGAAACTCCTTTTTGAAATATCACTCTAAGGAGTATGCACATATGAAAGTATAATTTAAGGAAATGCGAACACCTAAGTTGAATTGGGCATCTTTTTTATCTGGTGTTGACGTGCTCTTAATCTCGGCTCAATCTAACCATGGTCTTCACCTGTGTCTATACACAAGCCCCTGAAGGATATATATGTAGCTCCATCTTGGGTCCTGTGAGCTTCGAGATCAATACGGCACCAGTAGTTTGGGAAGAGCTCTTTGTTCAGTGAGACTGGCACCTCTCAAATCAGGCCTCAAATCTCTGAGCTCCCTGGTTTTGAGCTCGCCTAACTGGTAAGCGGCTTGATACAAGCTAGGTAGAAAATCACATTTCAAACTGAAAGTAAAAATGGCTACTTGATGTCAGTAAAAGTCATTCTCGTCCTTTAGGAAAGGCAAAGCAAAGCACAAGGCAGAAAACACTTCCCTTCATTATGAAAGAATTCATACAGGCATACATGTATGGAGATGTATTTCTAGTCTACATTATTGCAAAGCCTTCGCAATTGTCCTCTTTCCCCCAGTCTTGCTCCTTCCAATACATCCTTAATGGTCTCATAGGAAGGAATTTTTTTAAATACCATTTTAAGCACGTAACTCCCCTGCTACACATCTTTCACTGGCTCCCTACTGCTTCCAGAATAATTGCCCAACGACTTCACAGGTTTATATTGTCTTCGGGTGCTGCAGGAACCTGTCCTGGCTCACTTCTTGGGACTCATCTCTGGCCACTCTCTCCTGGTAGGCCACGTTAAGATACTTTTGGATTCTGGGATATACGGCAGTTTCTTGCTGCAATGACTTCTGTGACACTGATACCTGCTGTTCACTCTGTCTGAAACAACCTTCCTCTTGGCTGCTTCTTCCTTCTCATAGTGAAGTCCCTCTTTAAACTTGAGTTAAGAACACATCGCTTCCAGGTATCTAATCCTTTTGCAAATGTCTAGTCCTGTTCAGATTTGATGCCCACCTGATGTGGTCCCCTCGTCTCCCTACTGTCCCATGAGCTCTTTAAAGACAGAAACTCTCATGACCAAGGTGCCTACCATAGGCCTTAGCACATTACATCTTGAATAAATATCTGGAGAAGGACCAAGCTGGAAAGCTTATCTAGGTTTCTCATGGTTCAGTATATAAAAATGTACTATTTAATGTTTTCCAAATGATAGAAATATGATTATTTTAGTCAGGTGTCATAATAAATGGATAATTTGACAAAACTAATTTTGCTCCTAATATTGGAGCATTACAGATCCATGAATAGTTACTGATTTTTTTCACCTATCGTAGCAGCACAAATGATATAAATATAATTTTTTCATCACATTTGATTTGTATACTCTTTTCTTAATTTTATAATTCTCTTAGTGATAACAAGGAAGGCCATGCATCTGTAAAGTACTGGATAGCAACAATACACATCAACACACACTTACAGAGCAAAGCTAAGGACGTTTTTATGCCTGAAGCTGTAACCTTTGAATAAAGGTTTAAAAACCAGACTCAATTTGTTTGAAGGATAAGAAATCACCTATCTCTAAATTAAAAGCAATAAGAGTATTGCTATAAACACATTTATACACAAAACCTTCCCCACCAAAAATTCAGTATACTCCTTTCTAGGGCTCCATAATAATAGATAGGTAGAAAGTATACAGTATTGCTTATTAATTATATCTGATTTTTAATTTCTGAAAGGGGATTTAGTTTTTTTTAAAGTACAAAGGTG
The DNA here is from genome assembly GCF_023721935.1 of Panthera uncia. Classification (NCBI taxonomy): domain Eukaryota; kingdom Metazoa; phylum Chordata; class Mammalia; order Carnivora; family Felidae; genus Panthera; species Panthera uncia. The sequence continues at coordinate 38,443,238 of NC_064807.1, forward strand.
AAATATTGTATTCTTTTTCCTATGTAAATTAAGATAATAGACATAATATCAAGTGTACCAGTCTATAGGAAATATTGGTGCACATAAAAAAAAAATGTCCCAGGAAAATAGCTCTTTTATTTTTCTGATTAATTTTACTCCTAAATAAGTAGCTAAATATTGATTTTTATATAGAAAATAACATTTATGGAAATAGTGTCTGTAGATCTTAATGCCTCTGGAAATACTCTGAACTCAGCAACATACTTGAAATCCCATCTTTCTTCGGTCGAATAGATAGAATGGGGGCCAATCCGAAAGCTATTGTTAAGATAACTATGTATCCCACATTTTCCAATTTTTTGTGATTATCATCTTGCCAATAAAGGCAATTAAAAATACATACATAAATGTTATGTAATGGAATTATTTGAAAATCTTTTCTCATATACTGATAAGAAGAAAATTTTTGATAGGATCATGGCCCTCCCTCTTTTGGTTGAGAAAATGTGGTCACCCCAGTTAGAACTGTAACTCTTGTCCCATCCCTGAGAGTGAGCTCTGCAAACAAGAGGGAGGCTTCTCCTCTATGCTTGAAACTCCTCACCACTGTGTGCAACTCCAGGTATTCCGGGATGATGGTGCTGGGGGAAAGTGCTCAATCTTGGGGAAGAATCTTGCGGAGATGTAGAGCTGAACAGTGGCTTTTCAGGCTTCTTCATAGTAGTCGGAGAAGACATATCTGCAAAGGAAGAGGGAAACCTCAAGCTTCTTTCTTCAGCTATAACATTCCCATTAACATAAGAAAAGACCTCTTTTCCCACATTTTATTATTTTTGTACTTTGGCTCTTGTACAAAATATGTACTGAGGGTCAAAGACCCAGTTTTATTGGAGACTTGAAATATCTGTCAGATGCAATTGCCACTGAAGTTAACCCAAGTCTTCATTAAAATTATCATCAGAATTATTCTTCCTACTAGATGAATCTTGAACTTTTGAAAAACTAAGTATCATGTTTCCCTCGGCACCCTGGTTCACATCAAGGTCTTTTTTACCTCAGCATTTCATTCTTAGATGTACACGATTCACGGGTTTGTCTTTTGACCTGCTGACTACACTGTGGAAAAAAACAGAGGAAAACCTGGTGCAAATGTGAAAAACAACCTTTGGGAATGCTGGTAAGTCTATCATTGATTTAATATCTTTTATGGAAAACTCATTACTTGTTTAACAAAAAGTACATTCCTTCATTTGCTCATTCTGCAAATATTTATTGGCTTCCTCTATTTGCCAGGTAAAGTCGAGGATGTCATGAAAAATAAAAAGTAACTGCTGTAGAGATACTCCCTGTCAGTGAAGAGGAAAATGATAAGAAGAAAATGGCTGCCAGAGTTGAGAGGCAGGAAGTGTGTTGAAAGCAGAGGCGTTGTGGTTGTGTTTGCTGCTACTTCTCCAGCCTCACTGCACAAGGACAGCGATCACCTCGGCCTCCCCAGGTTAAGGATGGTGCCTCAGTGGCGCCATGTTTAAAATGTGGATGGGGAGGACACTCCCAGAGAGAGAAAATGTTCTGAAGAAGGGGGGCATAAAATACACAAGACGTACAAGTAGTCTGTGGAGTCGTTTGAAGTACAGACATGGAGGAGGAAGCAAGGAGCTCCCTCACACAATGAAGGGCCACGGACCTTGTGTATAAATTTCTGAATGCTTACCCTGATGGGAGAATGCTATCTATGAACAAAATATGATCACATTTTCCAGTTCAAAGCCATCCCTCCGGAAACTACATGGAGGATGAATTAGCCACAATGGAGACAGCGATCATGGAGGCCACTTAAGAAGATAGATTAATTAACACATTCCTTCCATAAATATTTATTGTAGGCTTAATAGATGCCAGACACTGTTGCAGTTGCTGGAGACACAATGGTGAACTAGATTTGGTTTCAGCTTCTGCAAACCTAAAAACTAGGGAGGAGATACACACGAGTTAAAAAGGAATTATAGGGACGCCCGGGGGGCTCAGTCAGTTAAGCGTACAACTTCAGCTCAGGTCACGATCTCGCGGTACAAGAGTTTGAGCCCCACGCTGAGTCTGGAGCCTGCTTTGGATTCTGCGTCTCCCTCTCTCTCTGCCTCTCTCTTTCTCTCTCTCTCAAAAATAAATAAACATTAAATTTTTTAATACAAAATAAGAAAATAAAAGGGAATTATAAAACAGCATAAACAGTATAAAGTAGGTCGCACTACCACAATTATCAGTTCATAGCCAATCTTATTTCCCCTTTACCCCATCCACACTGCCCCTGCTTTACTTTAAAGCAAATTCCAGACATCAAATAATTTCACTTATAAACATTTCAGTTTCTGTAAAAAAGAAATTTTTATTTTTAAAAAAACCTAAAACTTTATCGCATTAAATATATATATTTATATATTTTATATTTATGTTATAAATATATGTTTATATATTATATAGATATAACTTCCGTTTTTATTTTTTTAACGAGAAAAAGGCTTCATGCTGTTTTTTAAAAAAATGTTTATGTATTTATTTTGAGAGCATGGGCAGTTTAGGGGCAGAGACAGAGTAGGGAGAGAATCCTAAGCAGGCTCCACACTTGTCAGCACAGAGTCTGACTCAGGGCTCAAACTCACGAACCGTGGGATCATGACCTGAGCTGAGATCAAGAGTTGGGTTGCTTAACCGACTGAGCCACCCAGGCGCCCCTCATGGTGCTATTTAAAAAAAAAAAAAAATATATATATATATATATATATATGTGTGTGTGTGTGTGTGTGTGTGTGTGTATGTGTGTGTGCATATATATGTGTGTGTGTGTATGTATGTATATGGTGCTATTAATATAAGAAACTAGTTATCATTAGGATTTGCCATTTGAAAAATTACATGAACTCTGGTAAAGGCATGAAATAAAATTAAATACGTGTTTCAGCACACTGGCACTTAAAGAATGGATATGCTACTGTTAAAATAGTAGACATCACAGTCAAAAAAAAATGACAGGTATATTTGTAGCCATAAGCTATAATTTGTGACTAACTTGCTGTCATTAACCTATCAGAACTTTGATGAGTTGGTGAACCATTTCCTTATATCTTTCTCAAAAAGAAAAAATGAAAGAAGTTATCCCTAATGAAACTACAGCAATTAACGCTGTTACAAAGAAGAGAAAAAAAAAATTAAGACCATTTAAAAAACAGACCAAAAAAAAAGTTTATTTCAGCTAAGATACCTTCAAAATGCCAAAAATAATACTCAATTTCATTTAAGAGCTATATGATTTTTTTAAGTTTGTTTGTTTTGCGAGAGACCGAGGCAGCATGAGCTGGGGAGGGGCAGACAGAGAGGGAGAGAGAGAATCCCAGGCAGGCTTGAACTCACAAAACCTTGAGATCATGACCTGAGCGGAAACCAAGAGTCGGATGCTTAACTGACTTAGCTACCCAGGCGTCCGTGGAGCTATATGATTTTAAAAGGTAATAGCACAAATGTAGATTTGGGCTTGCTAGATGCTGATCATAGACATACAGGCTTTTAGGGGTGGAAAGAAGCTATATTCCATCCCTCACTTTGCAGATAGTGTAATAAGTTTCTATTCCAAACATTAATTTTTTTTTTTAGAGAGAGAGAGAAAGAGAAAGGGAGTTTGAGAGAGGGACAGGGGCAGAGGGAGAGACACAGAATCTCCTCTTAGGCAGGTTCAACGCTCAGTGAGGAGCCTGACTAGGGGCTCAATCTCACGACCCTGGGATCATGACCTGAGTTGAAATTAGGAGTCGGACACTCAACCAGTTAAGCCACCCACATACCCCTCCAAATTTTTAATTTAAAATTAACTCTTAGGGGCAGCTGAGTGGCTCAGTCAGTTAAGTGTCTGACTTGGTTTTGACTCAGGTCGTGGTTTCAGGTTCTGTGAGATAAAACCCTACCTTGGCCTTACAGTGAGAAGTCTGCTTGGGATTCTGTCTCTCCCTCTCTCTCTGCCCCTACCCTGCTGCTGTGCTCCCTTACGTGTGCGCTCTCTCTCTCGCTCTCTCTCTCTCTCTCTCTTTTTCTCTGTCAAAATAAAAATAAACACTTAAAAAAATTAACTCTTAGAAAAAGATATCTATTGACAGCCTTATGCTTTACCTGTACTTAAATGTAGATCTTAAATAAAATTAACCAGCGTAACCAGTTTCTAAAGACTCCACGTATAAATAATAAGGCATTTACTGTACATCACAGAAAAACAGTAAAATGTGACTAGAGCTTGGGAAGCAGAATGAATGTCATTTTTGGAGAAGCTCAACCAAGGCTATTTTGCAACTATTATCACAGTTTCCACATTTTCATTAAACACAGCCAAATTCACCTGAGTCACTTTTTTTTCGTAAAGAGCACATAATCAAGGGTGTTGGTACAGAAGTTCAAGAAGATGGGTGAACTAGGTAATTTTTCAGAAATGAAGCCTTTGCAGTTTCCTAGTCAAAATCATACCCTTGGCTTTACTGGGTAATTCGTATAAGTCCATTTATTTTTCCGGTTCTCTGCAGGCATGCATCGAGTAACAATGGTATCTTCGTGTTCTGAACACTCAAAGGAAATAGAGAGGCCCAGACAGCAGAAACGAAATAAAATTCACTCTTCACGTTGTAAAAGGGACCCCAAATTGTCTTCTCCTCAAACAATGAAGCTAACTTATAACAGTAAAAAGAAGAACAAGGTCCACTGTCCACACCGAAACGACTTCTTTAGAAACAGATGAAGAATGATAGTATTGGAAAGTGGGTTTCGCCGCCATTGTCTTCCCACTAGATGAAAATAATTTTTGAGCCCATTAATCAATAAAAAGATAGTGGTACCAAGTGTGTGCAAGGCACTATGCTAAGTGTACAGGGGCCACAAAGTGACCCCCCCTCCCCCAGTCAAAGGAAAAAAACGCACTGGACTGGAGAAAGAATAAAAATAAAATGTCAATTATCTGGGAGAAGTAAGGGTAGAGTTTCTAGCCATTACATTTTAATAATGAATCAAACTAGTATTGTTTTGATTTTAATTTTATTTTGGATGTCTGCAGTCTAGCAGACCTCATGCCAAACTGAAAAATGATACCGTTTCTATTTTTAATGCACTTACAGGCTATAGAAATAAAAAAAAATGTTTGAGGAATGAATATATAGGAGAGATGGTTTTAAGTGACCTTTCTGTGGAGAAAAACAAATGTCATGCTTTTCATAATCTATTGTCCCTCAAGCCGGAAGAATAATAGATAAAAAAGATTAGGTTGAAAATAAGTTGAATAATAATAAAGCTGAACAATATATAAATATATAATAAGTTGAATAAAAATACATACATAATAATGCATATGTTGAATAATACATGAAATAAAGAAGTTGGAGAGAAGAAACACGATCAGAAAAGGATTAGCTGGTGTTTCTGTTGGTGGGAAGGAGGCAGGAGTTGTTGGTGGTCCAGGAGAAAGAAACAAAAGCCAGTGCCAGCTTGCAGTGAGACAAAGACATTTAAATTTGATTCAGAAAGTAACAATTTTTAAGTGAATTGACCTCAGGAGGGAGAAACTTTCCAAAAGCTCTATTATCTTTTTCTCTTTCTGTTCTTGCAGCTTCCACTAGACCCCTTTCACTCGTACCTGGTTATATCAGAAATCTCTCCTCTAGTCCCCTTCCGGGCCTTCTTACTCCCAGCTCATTATAAAAACAGTAGTTGAAATCCTCTCCTTCAAAATATATCTTCCTCACTTTAAGATCTACCATGGTATCCCATTTTTACATAAGCTTTTCCTTATCATTCCATTTTACTTAAACTGTAGCTAAATTCATTTACTTATGGTCTCCTGGAGGAGGAGGGAGCCAGGAAGGATGTGACTCTACTGTCTTTCCTTGCAGAGGACATTCCCTCAGGGGAGAAAATGATGTCTTTCTACCTTCTTATTCCAGCTATAGAGAGGTACTTTATCCATTGAACCAAGTTAATTTATTTTCACTTTAAGCAATCCCTCCTGGGACTGCAGAGGTCTAGATTTCCTTAATTATCTTGTGTTTGTGTCTGCTATTATCCGATGGATTTTGTTTTCATTTTTAAATGTTTTAAATATTTCTTTACTTATTTATTTTTGAGAGAGAGAAGGAGCGTGCACATGGGTGTGGAGGAGGAGCACAGAGAGAGGGAGTGAGAGAATCCCAAGTAATCTCCACACTGTCAGCACAGAGCCCAATGTGGGGCTCAATTTCACAAAGTGTGAGATCACGACCTGAGCTGAGATCAAGAGTTGGTCACTTAACCAAATGAGCCACCTTGGCGCCCCTTTACTTTATTTTTAATTTTTTGATGGGTGTATTATCATTATTACTTTGTACTTGTTCTATCTATAGTGTGTGTGTGTGTGTGTGTGTGTGTGTGTGTGTGTGTGTTTGAGTTGACTAACGGTTTATCTCCTATACAAGATGATTTTATTAAAGATACAAAGATTATGGAGGCTGGAAGAACATGCTGCTTGGGAAGTGAATTTTCAAAAATCTAGCCCTGAAAGGCAGTAGAAGAGGTTAGAGCAGACCGTTTATTTTAGAGTCTCTTGCATAAAAAAGAAGCTGGATGGCGGATTGACACCTAGTAGCACAAGATGAATGAAATAACCACCCTCGGTATATCATAAACGGCATAGTTGCAGAGCAGATACCACCAGATGAGAAGTAAAGGAAAGCAAAACAAACAAAACAACAACAAAACCCATATTCAGTCACTGGGGTTTTAGGAAGTGTGAGAAACTAGGGCAAAGCATCAAGTTCAAGATGTTAAATAAGACCAACTGCTCCCTGACCTGGTGATGCTTACAGTTCAGCAGTGAGGACAGATACTTACAAATACAAATGCAAAAACTCATTAAGTAATTGCAACTTGGATAATATTAGATTGTAGAGAAAATTCTTCTTGATGAAAGAAATCACTGAGCCTAATTTAAAAAAAAAAAAAAAAAAAAAAAAGGAAGATGCACACTGATGGTGTTATTCTCCCGTGTCTATACCCAAGTTTGGATTTGTAATTGGACAATTAGCTATGGCTTTAGCAACCAATTGCAAAGTCAAACACATAATAAAAGATCACTAATAAGAAAAAGTTCAAATAGGCTACTGATATATAAGCTGGTTCATCTATATTGAAGCATAGCTTTAAATAAGTAGTTTGCAAAATCAAATCATCCCACAATTTTTACTAGCCATAATATAATTTTTTTTGGCACTGGGGCACACACACATCCTAAGCCCTGATGTGTCATTCATTTTACAGCATCACTTCAAAGAGATAAAGGTTTAAGCAAATAAAGAGTTAGATCAACTCATCTCCCAACAAGGTAATTTCATCTACAAAGGAAGAGCGTTGCTGTGAAACACAGCGTATGCACTCGACTCATCAGCAGCTTGCACAAATGGCGCTCCAGATGTATATCTGTTCAAGTCAGCCCAAGGCAACAATTTTGATCATTTCTAATGTGATAAAATGCTGCAGGGAAAGTGTGCAGAAACGTGTTTACGTCAGCCCTTAATTAAACTGTTGTTCACTTCCAAAGAACCTTAGGAAACACTAATGAGACATGAGTTTTGGCAATTTCTTCATCAAAGCAAAGACCCCTTCCTCAGTCTGTAGCAGCCTGTCATCCAAGTCGCTCCCGGGATAAATGTCACATGGCACTCCCATCAGTTAGCCACCTGTTAGTAGAACTTCACTGAAGTCAACTAGTGATCTAGGGCAAGCTCAAACAGCCACCTTAACACCTGCCTGTCTGGGACACCTGCTCCTTTTTCACATATAGTAGAGCAATATGTTAGCTTTTCCAATATGCTTGAGTAGATTAAGGTTACAAATCGAATTTCTATCACCTATATAGAAAACACGTCATTTTCTTAATAAAAAAAATAAAAGTCTATTCTTCTTCTCTACAATAATACATACGGTTTAGGCTATTTCAAATCAATTATGTAAGAGCACACAAGAATTCTTGAATTTCTGGAAGCTATTAATTTCAGCATGGTAGAACACTAAATTAAAATATATTAACTGTGCCATTCCTATAATTTAGAAAAACATTTCTATCTAGTTAACAAAGAAGCAAATTGTCTCAAAATATTTTAACAGTCCAATCCTTGCCCATATTCCTAAATTGTCTTCCTCATTTATATACTATGCTTGTAAACAAGTCTAACCCAGCCCTCTACCTACAAGTCATCATTTGCTGGCTTCTGTTGGTTTCCAGTATTTAAGGTTAAGGTATGTTTTATTATGAAGTGCTTAAAAAACCATCATCGTTGTTAAAAATGCCTTCTTTATTTTTTACATTATCAAGATGCCGAACAGATGTTACAGGATTTTTTTTTTTCTTTTGCAGAAGAAAACTCAGGAGCAATGAAAAACAATAAGAGGGAAACTTCTGTTAACCTTGACCCTTTAGGATGAGCATGACAGAGACCAAAGAAGGAACGTGCGTATGTGGTGACACTTAGCTCATATAGTCTCTAAGATTTGCTAAGCTTATCTTATATTGGCAAGTCTTACAAGGTAATACCTCTTAGAGTTTTCTAGGTTTCTTTATCTTCTACAGGTTTTAGACGTTCATCGATTTTTTTTCTTCGAGAGTTTTATAAATTTACAAAGAATAAAATTTTTGTACATAGAAAATCTCCTCAGAGACAGAGACCAAATTCACTGTTGAATGAAGCAAAGGTGGTGAACACATCCATTACTCTGCTGAAATTCTGTCAAGCGACACAAGCCACTGAGGGTGGAAAATGAACTTCAGCCAAACAGGGGAATTTCTGCTGTCCATTAAAATGCTAGGGTGGCAGCTGGAAGCCACCATGAAAAAGGAACGAGCTACCTGCATAAAATAAAAATGCTGTTTGTAATAGATGAGAGGCTACCAAATCCAGTGTGTGGGGACCACACTGTAGGTCAGGAGCTAGAAATCTGATACTTTTATATCAGGCCATAAATCCAGAGTCAGTCCAGAGAGAAGCAAACAGCTTGGGCCCCGTGCCCAGAGGACGAGAAGAAGGCAAGGAACTGGACTCTGCCAACTGAATGCTCATAGAGACCAAGGATTCTCTTCCTCTGTTTTTGCCTTGGGGTACATCAGGAAGAGGGGAGGAAAGTTTAGAGGTTATTTATAGCTGTATAAACATTATGTAAAATACTGCAATTATCAAGCCTAGGAGATTCCAGCCCAAAGCTCTGATGTATTAATTTCTATTGTTTCCCTGTGGAGAACCCCTGGGAATTTTGCCTTAACAAGTTTTACCTACAGATAAAGGAGTGATGGCTGGGAGGTGCCCTGAGGGAGTGTGTCCTGAAGGCTGAAGAAGGGAGGCAGAGCACAGTGGGCTATACCTTTACTTGAAAGCTTTATATAATCCCTGAGGTACAGTCTCCATTTCCCCATTTTTTTTCCACAGTAAAATGGAGCTATGTGACATCACATTTTATTGTGGAAAAAGTAAACCCAATGGTTTAAATGAAATGCAAATGACCTGCATGGGCGGCGTCCTAAGGCCATGGAGACACCGTTCTTTAAATCTATTTCAGATGACAGATTTCAAAATGGCGGATGGAGCCATGTGCTACATTTCAATATTATGGATGTGACAGTGGAGTTAAACCAACCGCTCAGGAACCGCTAGTAGGAAGGTAAATTCCTAAGACCTTCCTGGATTCTGTACCAATATTTACCAAAAGTCTTAAAGGTGGACAATGTTTAACTCAGTATTTCTATAGTAGGAAGGTATTCATTCCTTTAACAAAATTTCATGGACGATCTACTTGGTGACATGATGCCAGATGGACAGTATGCTAGATTCGGGGACAGCAAATATGACTAGATTGGAACAAAATAATCAGATTGGAGCACAAATATCTCCATACGGTGATGTTCGCTGTATCTTCATTACGTTTATTTATTACATTCATTGCTTTTGCTTGCAAACTACTTACCCCTCCATAAGCAAAGTAGACATTTATAAATTTATAGTATAAGCGAGGGGGAACTGGTATATTATGCAGCCTTTGTAGAGCGGAAATTGAATGACATGGTAAAATGCCATTATATTATAAAAATCTATGTGATAGGATTATAGGTGATTTATATTTTCTTATTTATATTTGACAGTTTGTTTTCCCCAAACTCCCACAAGTAATTTTTACTGTTACTATAAAAAAAAAAGGAAAATATATATTTTGGGGGGGGGTGGAATACTGCCTGTGGCTCCACGGAGTATTATAACGTAAGGACATGCCTCACGGGTCTTCAGTACTGGAGGTTACAAAATATATATAAAATATGAGATGCCTAAATGTAACATTTGCAATTTAGCTGGCTAAAGGCAAAACAATGTATTTTTGAGAATACAAGTGAAGAGAATATCTGAATATCTGTTTCCAAAGACTCTTCTAGATGTAAAATTTTATGATTGTGTGGCAAATGTGAATAAGTCCTTCCCACACACTACAAGTTAACAAAAAGCTCGGAATGTTATGACAAGACATATGGACTTAATCCCACTACAGTAGTTTCATGATGATGCCAGATGATTCAAAAAAATAATTAGCTGCCATGTTAAGAAAGTATCTCCATATATATATTTACATTTATCACACTCTAAAATAACTCTGGAAAACGGCAAGCTACATTAAGAGGAGATAAGATATCATCTTCAATTAAAATTTTCAATCTTTTTTTAAAAATGAAATCAGTTCTTTTTTTAAAAAAGAAAATATGGTAGCCTTCATGTGAAATAAATGAAAATTCTTACTTTAATCATTGAGCTGTTTAATCTTAACTACACTTGTGCATATTACTGTATTCTTCAGCAATTTAAAGCATTCGTGATCGTTTAAGTCTCTCCATTGTATACTTCAATCCCAGTACGTTAAGCAGCATGTTACTACAAGTCTCTATCACATCTCTATTATAAAAAAAAAAAAAAAAAAGTCTCCAGGTACACCTACACCCAATACAAAGTTAAAGCTCAAACCACTTTGCAGCTCACAAACATCTTCCTGAGACATTAAAAAAAACAAAAAAAAAAACAAAAAAAAAACAAAAAAAAACGACAACAACCCTTTGAATAATGAAGAGTGCTAAATGAATGCTGAATAAATGAAAACTACTTTTAAAAAATACTTCAAAATGCTTTTGTCCATTAAGCAATTTCATTTTAACAGGCAGACAATGGTAAAGTGTCTTGAGTAATGTCAGAAAACCTTGCTTGCAAGGAGGAAAAACACCACACAATTATGCAGGATTTGGAGTATATTTTAGTCCCTTATTAAATATTGGCATAGGTAAATAGCTGCTATTCACCATGCCTCTGGGGAAAACCTCTTGGCTATAGAGGCTTATTAGTGTTAAGCATCTGAGAGCCATGGACTATAAAATAAAATCAATACCGTAACCTTAGCTGTAAAAGTCAGAAAGATACTGGAAGAGTTCTAATTTAACAAGATTACAGATGAGATTTTAGAGGAGAACATTTGGGGAAAAGCCATGCATTTAGAAACATTTATGCTCCAAGACATCTCAAGGTTTCTGTTGTTACTAATGCTGTTATTATCCATGCTGGTAATGGTTAGGGTTGATTTAACTGATGTGTTACTTTAGTGGATTTACAGGAAAGTCCTAGAAATGATCTGGAACTTATTTCAAATAAAATCATTAAAATGAGGTAGTAAACTAATTGCTTAGGAACAATTATGATTTGATGTGGTTTAGTGTGGTAGAGGAAAAAAATCACGAAAATGTTAAGGTCGTTAGTTCAGCCGCTCAATGCAAATATGATTACTCTGCACAATATTCTATTTCTCTTAATGGAAAAGTAGCCAAAACTGGTATAAATTGTAGTGTTTAAGTTCAACCTAAATCTATATTTTTCCTCTAACAAATGTAAATGAAGAAAAAAAGAACCTTCTGTCAATGAAATTACTATGATGGCATATTTATTATCCTAATGGTTTTAGAAATCACGTGAAATTGATCAGTAACAAAACCTCTATTTAGTAATGGACCAATTACATTTGTGAGATAATGTCAATGAAACAGAATATTGTCACAGGATAATGGTCTCCTATTGCTACATCCCTAGTCATTTAGAGAAAATAAATGTTGCCGTCTGGCTGAGTCATTTATTTTCAAAGTAGGAGACACTGATCCCATAACAAGGTTCTGTTATAATAACTCAATCTCTATCAATCATTTGTTGTACCAGGATGGTGCAGGACAGGACATGTATTTGTAAGAACTGCACATTCCTCAGCTATAAGGCAAAACATATGGTGCCTGCGAGCACATAAACAGCCCAATTATTGTGTTATTCAAAGACAGTATTTAAAATAAACATCTAAAAAATAATTTAGGAAACGGAAAACTTTCTGAATTTTCAAAAAGATCCATGTTAATGAAAGCTTAAAAACTCAAGTAGTGCAGATCTAAAAATTCTTTGAGTTCAATTAATTTAAAATCTAGAATTTTGGACAAGAAGGGACCTTAGTATTCAACCCTGTTATTTTACAGATGAAAACTCTAAATCTTTCTGAAATTAAGGGATTTGTCTAAGCCCACACCAGTACGTGGTTTCCTGATCACCATGATAGTGCTCTAAGCATAAGGCAAAAAATTGAAACAGAACTAAAATATGCACATATGGATATAAGACATTCTAGACTTCAGGATTATTTTTTATTAATTATGGGTTTTTAAATTTTTTTTTAACATTTATTCATTTTTGAGAGACAGAGTGCGAGTGGGAGGAGGCGCAGAGAGAGCCGGAGACACAGAATGTGAAGCAGGCTCCAGGCTCCGAGCTGTCAGCACAGAGCCCGACGCGGGGCTCGAACTCACGAACTGTGAGATCATGACCGGAGCCGAAGTTGGACGCTCAACCGACCGAGCCACCCAGGTGCCCCTTTTAATTACATTTTTTTTTTTAACTAAGCTCTAGGCCCAACGTGGGGCTTGAACTCAAGACCCCAAGATTGAGTCATGTGTTTTACCAATTGAGCCAGCCAGGTGCCCCAAGACTTTAGGATTATTTATTAACAACGTCTTAGTATTAAATATAAATGAGATCTTAACATGACCAGTCCAAGGACTGTATTCATGAAACCCTACAGTCTACACACCCTTCTTACATTATGTGCATTTATCTGTATTTAAGTTCCATGTATTAGGGGAAAAAAACAAAACAAAACAAAAACGTCATAGAGGTTTTATAACTAGTTTGCAAAGCACATCACGATGACTTGTTTGGACAGTAGTTATGTAGTATGGGTTCTGCAGCAAAATGAACAAGGGTTCCCATTTTACTTCTGCTACTTATCATCTGTGTGATTGATGTCAACTTTCTTAATCAATGTAGTGATTAGTTTAAATGATCTGTAAAATGGTTTTTCTTTTACTAGCGTTGAAAAGCAAAATACATGTAAAGTCTTGGCCCAGTCCTCGAAGGTAGTAAGTGCTCAGTAAACAGTAGCCACAAAGGGCAGGAAGATCTGGTTTTCCTCATTTACATGTATTTATTGAACACAAAATTACGTTTCTGTGGTTCCTTCAGCAAATAGATGACATAGAAAAAGGAGTTAGAATAAAAATCGTTAATACAGAAAAACAGTCAATATAACTATTATAGGTTAAAAAGAGGCTGAAAATACAAGCACATTAAATGGACCGTTTTGGGTCCCCATTTAAACAAAACAGCCTACGAAATATTCCGGGGAATTTAAACATGGAATACATATTAGGTGGTATTAAGCAATTATTATTACGTTTGTTAAATCGATGCTAGTATTGGGGTTGTGTTAAAAATAAAAATAAAAACACTTAGACGTATTTATAAGTAAAATGACAATGTCTGGGATTTAATTTTAAGAAAACTTCAAAAAACAGAGAGTTAGTAAATGCAACAACAAGATTGGCAATGTTGGTAACAGTTTACAGCTGGGTACATGGACGTTCACCTTATGAAGCTGTCTACTTTCATGTTTTCCCAAACAAAAAAGCTTTTAAAACATCATGTTTCAACATTCAATCCAAGTCTCTTCTCCACATTTATCTATCACAAGCATGCATATCTTGTTTGTTTTTTTTAGTTCAAAAACTTTTAATCATGACACTAATATTAAGAGATAGGTTTTTAAAAAAAAATCAGAAATACATTTTACTATCTCAATACTTTGTTTTGACAATTCTTCCAGAACCCTGAAAACTCATAAATTCACCTCCACTCCCCCATTTTGTTCTACAAGATTTAACAGACTCTTCCGTGAAAAACTGTCCACCTGCCAAGACAATGTTGAATACTTTCAAATTCTCCTATTTCTCCATTTCTCCCTAAATAGGTTAAGTTTACATATTTATTCTCTAGATGGGTTGTGGGATGACAGAGGGGAAAAAAAACCAGCCTTTAAAAAAGAAGACCTAGGCTCTGCTCTTCATTATCCAGACACTTGGGATAAGACAGCCCCTCACTGATCCTCAGATTGCTTAGCTGAAAAAGAAGGCGCTTGAACTACATCTTGCTTAGGGTTCTAATAATCCGTGTTCTGTCCCTGAAAAATCAATCTCTTACTGTATATGATATTCATAGTATAATAACTCAAAAGGAACTGGCTTTCTAAACTACTTTAAAATAAACTTAAACATGACATCAATGTGTAAAAGGATTTGAATTAAAACCTTTTATCACTCCAAGAAACTTTGCAAGGCATACCATCGCACTGAGCGCACCATCTCTCATGGGTTTTCCACTTTCCTATTTTAGGCTGTGCTCCATCAATCCAGAGACCCAGCATTAAATCGCAAGCTGTTATTTTTCCAAACTAATTATCCAATGTCGTTTGTCTGAAAAAAAATGCTATATTTTCAAGTCATGAAGTCTCCAGAGCACTGAATATAACTTTCCCCTATTAAGTAGTATTGGTCTTTCTAACAAGTCCCCAGGTTTGCCCCGTCCAAAATACTCCTCTGGTTAGAAGCTGCTGATGAAAGCTTTCACCTACGATTTATTGTTTTTCTTTCTGTTCGAAAGATGCTCACGTTGTGATTTTTCAACTATAGCAGTGTAGCTGAAGGAGAAAGAAATATAGCAGGACAAAGGAATCCCCGGAGTGTGGAGTTTGCTCTCCAATGGCATCATGATACATGGAGAGGTTCACAGAAAGTTTGGCAAGAGCTGCAAATCATTCACTTTCGATATTTTCAATAATCAGCTAAACAAACAAACAAACAAAAAACCTTAAAAATTGTGCTTGCACATTACATTCAAACCACTTCTTGACATGTACTTATCAAAAGCACTTATATGTCAGATTTTGTCCAGCTCAAAATTTGATATTTGAGCACTTGATATTAAATCCTTGTGATATAAACCTTAAGAATGTAAGGAATTGTTGGTGTTCTATCTGGTTCCCAAAGGGAGCTTAAAAATCCTTCCAGGAAGATTACTAAGCATTTGCCTTGCCTTCTTCTAGGACTTCTTTAATGTTAATGACCCCCAGACAGTAGTTATTCAACTGTTTGTAAAAGCTGCTCATTTATGCAGCTCCCATATTTCTATAGAAATCTTTCCTTTTATTTCTTCTACAGAAATCTTGAGATTGTATCATTTGTTGGACTGTAGTTAAGGTTAAAGCACTGTTTTCCAAAATTTGAACCTAGGATTAAACCTCTCTGTAGATTCTTGAGTGGGAAAAAAAAAAGATGTTCTGACCTCACAAACTTAAACACGGTCAATATCCACTCAAGGATAGCCACATTGATAGCACATGGCAGTATATTAAACATTCTACAAATTGATTCATGAATGAAAAAAAAGGTTACATTTTTGTTACAATGGAGTTTTCCAAACTCAGTTGAATGCTCTTGTATCTAGTGTGCCTATTAACATTCCTTCAACTCACACCAAGAAATACTGGTCTCTTATTCTGGTTCTATCATTATATTTTCTATGACTGACTGAACTCATGATGTTAGGTTGGCATTATTATTCTGTAGCCCCAGCGTTCCCTGGAGACTTTTGGTTCAATTCACTGGATATTTAATACTACATTCTCGTACAACTCTACGAAGCGGAACCTGACATTTAGCACAAGATTTAAAACTATACTACCAATGAAACAGTTGAAAAATTATTACAAAATATCTCTAGGGCTAGGAAATATATGAAAACTTCAAAAGACTAACTGAAGAGACTTATTTATGTGATTGAACTGTAAATTTTTAAAGTTAGTGTTATTTTCTAGTACTTAGAGCAACCAGAACATGATGCCTGAATACTACCTATTTGAGAGTCCAGTATACATTTTTAAACTACCCTTAAAATTCTAATAACCTACCAATATACTGCTAAGTAGTGCTAGTTTCGGGTAACATACCAATTCATTGATTTTTGTGTAAAGATTTACGTCCCATACTGCTTAAAAGTAAACTAGCTCTGAGGCACAGACAGTCCCCTCATAGTCTGGTTTACATGATTTATTCTCTGTGAAGAACCTTTCTTCATAAATAGCAAAATATTATTTTTCTGCTCAGCAGGTCAAGGGCTGGAAATTTAATTTATTCATATTTATGTGCCCAATGCCTAGAAAACTTCCTGGCAAATAATAATAATAGGCATTTGATAAATGTTAATTGAGTCCAATTACCTAAAATCCTAAATGTGTTGGAATTAGTAAAATTTTACTGCATGAAAAGGTTTTTTGGAATTTACAATTTATAAAACTAAGTTGTTTAAATACTCATCAGACTGAGAAGCTGCTTAGTTTTCCATTTAGAAAGCCCAGCTGTATATAACAAATATATTTACTGTGTCATAAATGTCTATTAAATAGTGTTTTAGGAGCCTTATATGCAGACTTAGATGAATCTGTAAGTATTAGAATGACAATGACAGAATGTGACTGATAAAGCATTGTTTCAAATATCCAAGCATACCATTTGTCAGTCTGTTCAATTCCTAGGTATTGGGGAGCCTGGGTGGCTCAGTCCGTTAAGCGCCCGACTTCAACTCGGGTCATGATCTCGTGGTGCACGAGTTCAATCCCTGCATAGGGCTCTGTGCTGACAGCTCAGAGCCTGGAGCCTGCTTTGGATCCTGTGTCTCCCTCTCTCTCTCTGCCCCTCCCCCGCTCATGCTCTGTCTCTCTCATAAAAATGAATAAATAAACATCAAAAAAAGTTATTAAAAAATTCCCAGGCATTATCATATGACAAGACTTAGCCCCATGAAAGTAATTTATTAGAAGAAAACACAAGACCTATTTCTTTTTTTTTTCCTCTTTTATTAGAAGTTATAAAAAGTACTCTAATGATTTCAAGAAAAGTACATCAAGTAGGAATTGAGTCTCTGAAATGGCTCAGGTGGAAAAAAATTAAGGCACACAAGATCTCATATGGTATTTTTTGTGAGCTATTGGAATAAAAGAAGTTGTCAGCATGCACATTGATAAGCTAATCTGGTTCTATTAATTTAACCACCAAAACTGAAAATGATGGAACATCATATACAAAAAAACCCAAGTTTTCAAGTGCGTTGGAACAGTCAGGAAGTTTAAGGCTGGGAAATTCATAGAAGAGATTAGCAAGAAAGGATGCTTTAGAATCTAGGAGAGAAATGTAACAGCGGCTGTCTGGCTCTTTGTTAATGGCCAGTTTTCTTTTTTCCTTCCCTTCCCAACATGTAAAAGAACACAAGGTAAAAATATAAGTATTACATAATGTAGATACTTATAAATTTAGTTTAGTTTCCCTCACTATAGATCAGGGGAAATTTAAGCAAATTATATAGATTCCTACCAACTGTCTGACACTATTACATAGTGCTTAGTTTTTAAATGTTCATGTCTCTATTCTGCAAAATTAAAAATTACAATTCTTTTATGACTAGGACACTGTAACTTTCCTGCATTGTGAAAAAAGAAAAGACATACAAATATGAGTAATTATGCTTATAATACCCTAAAATAAAAATACTTTTTTCATTAAATTATTAGGAAGCACATAAATATTAATTATTCCATAAACCTAGATTTTTTTCACTGCAAATTTGCCTGATTTCTTCTTAAAATACACCGAGTATACAGTATTACTTTAGTGATATTATATCCTATATTTTTGCCTACATGGAATAAATCTCAATGGTCGTTTAGGTTGGTGTTCAGATTATAAGGGAAAGTAGAAGGCCACGTATTGTCCCTAACTTTGTTACCTTTAATTCTTATGTTTCAAAAATTAGTGTTGCTAAGGGCTCTGGCAGGCTTTTAATATACAAAGTGAACACTAACAGAATCAGGCGTGCTTGGGAAATAACTGATGGTAAATTTTAAACATTTCTGCCAATTATAAACACAAGCATATTTCAATCAACCAAGACGTAGTTATTGATTACCAATCAGCGCAGGGCTTTGTGGGAGAAACAAGTGTAAGACATGGACTAAAGCCATTACACATATCGAGTGGTGCTCGGTACGCCCTTTAGAATAGTCCCTTCATGATGGGCAAGTGTGTCTGAAGAATAGTGGAAGACGGACAAGAACAACCATGGGGCATTTTATTTTGCAAATTTTAAAAAAGCAATTTTCTAAGAACAAAAGGACTGCATCTGGCTTAGCAAATTTAAAAAGATAGTACTGTACTGCCCTCATTTTTTTTTTATTGTAGTTCAAGTCTTCTTCCCACAATGGCTTATTGTGCACATTACAAAGTCTTCAGGGTCTTCAGAATTAAAGTGACAAGAGTTTTTTTTTTTTTTTTTTTTTTTTTTTATAAGTACTTTTGAGAATGGATCATTCTTCCTTACTCTTAATATAATATGCCCTTCCAGACTTCTCCAGTAATTCTAGTCATCTTGACAAAAGAAAATCACCAAGACAATGCAATGATTTTACAAAGAGAAAGAATGACAGTTTCCCTTCTACTTTTCAAAAATGTTTTATAATATGATTTGAGATTGGCTTTATTCAATAGGCTGAAAGAGGAATCAATTTTTAAAAAGTGACACTCTCTATAATAAAGAACACCTACACTTCTGAACAACACATCCATTCCCACACATTCACAGTGTTATTATTATTACCATTAGAATCTTTTCCAGAATAATTTTCAGAAGGGGAAAATATGGCTTTGTTTAGAAGAAACTGACAATGCCCAGTTAAACAAGCAATAATATATAAAGGGTTGAGGGTTTTGTTTTTTTACTCTTACTTCTGCAAATCTGGTGAAAGTCCCGGAAATACTATTTCTTGCCTTCACTAATGAGACTTATGCTCTATCAGTGTTTCATTTATCCAACAAATATCTTTTGTGCCCCTACTATGCACCAAGGTGCTGGTTACATAATAGCTAAAATAGATAAGGTCCCTGCCCTCACAGCGCAGACAGATTTACACAATGAATCCCATAAATGAGCACGTAACTATCTATTACGAGAACAATGAAAGGACACTATGGGGTGTCAGGAGAGAAAAATAGCAAGATCTAATTTAGATGGAACTTCCTCAATTTAGGCTGGGACTTGAAAGATGCCAAAAACTGTGCCAGATGGAGAGTTCGAAGAGGAGAATTCCAGAGGGCATGGCTTAGATGAAGCTCTTAGGTTTTGCCTTCCCCAGTATTACAAAGCAGCAAGTAAAGTGCAAGAAGAAACAGCAGCCAGCACCTGCTGAGGCCAGGGAGGCGGTCTGAGGCCAGACAAGGAACAGGGCTTGTCCATCATACAAGAGAATTTGGATTTTCTCCTAAGAGGACTGGAAAGATGCTGAAGGATTTAAGCCAGGCAGTAATATGATGGTATTAAGTTTTATAAAGACCCTGTCTGCTGTCTGAAGAATAGATTTGGAAGAGGGGGAGGTCATCTCAGAGCTGAAACTCTCCAGCTGATTTTCAGATCCTTCTTTAAAACAGCCCATCATCTCTCCTTATTTCCTTACCCACGCAGTGTCCCGCCACACAGTACAACGTGGCCATCCTGAAATTCACTCTTGGGCAGTGCTTGGCTCTACTTTTCCCTCTGCCTGCCCTGCCCCTTCTTTACCAGTTAACAATCTCAACATGCTACAGGAGACCCACCTGACTCAAAGTCCAATTCCTCCATGAAGTTGTTTCATTATTCTTTAAACCCTATGGCACGTGGTATGAAAATGGGGAGCAGCAAATAAGCAACGTCTATATAGCAACGTCTATTTATAGCAAATGTCTATAAATAATATTCAGCAGCTCCTGAATAAGGAGCTGACTTTGACTTTAACTGCTATGCTTCAGAGTCATTTGTCTCCTGAGGTAACCCAGTACACAGTCCCCCAACCTGAGATATAGACACTCAAGTCATGGGCTAAAAGCCATTGGTAAAGAGATTTTTTTCTTTTACACTTTTAATAAAATGTAATATCTGATGTAAAAGATAAATTTTCAACTATTTTTTATGCTGCTGATGTAAATCATATTTACACACACACATACCAACAAGACACTGGAGTTAGCTAATTTTTTAATTTCTATGTTTAATACTCTTCCTCTCATTGTAGCCAAAAGGCATGAGGATGTCTAATGAAATATATTTAATCCAATAGACTTTAAGAATGAAAAAGAGCTAAGTCTCCATTTAGAGAGCCAAATGATGTCTATAAAATTCTACTTTTCTTCAAAGCTGCCCTACAACTGGGTCATAGTTTCATCTAGAAAGAACAATTAGATTGACTCAGACACAAAGTTCCTTACATTACACTTGTATTCATTGTTTACGCTGCACCCACTTCCCAAATGGAATTATGGCTTCCTTGAAATGGGAATTGTCAGTAACTGGCACCTGTAAACCGCCCAAAGTGTGGCTACTCCCTGAAATACCCCACACAGAGTAGCAATCTGATCTCATTGAATCAGAGCTTGTAGTCTTGCTGCAATCCAACCCACGAATGCAGACAGACATCCATAATTGGAGGTTCTAAAAGATCATTCCGTCCGGGAGAAAAAGTCCAATAGACATGGAAAATAAGGGACTTTTGTAACTTTGATGACATGTGACTAGTACATTATCTAAAAATAATTTCACTGCCATCATTTTATGAAGAAAATATAATCCATATCGATTCAATTATGAAATTTTGACTAAATGGAACTTTTGAAGCCAGCTGGCATCGTACTCGAAAGTCTCTAGAGGAACCTCCTTATCGCTCACCTTGATCTCTTTCATGCCATGTTCGACTTCCAGCAGCTGGTGAATTCGGAGAGGGATAGAAGTCTCCTGTAGGACTTGGTTCCATATTTTCATCTATAGATATAGTTTTGGGTCTTTTGCTGTTAAAATATGATAATAGTTACATTAGTGGGCTAAGACAGCGTGTAGCATGTGACTGTATATGATTTGAGAAGATTTTTACTGTGAAAGTTTACATAAACCAAAGTAATAGTCTCTCAGAATCATTTCTGAAATAATAGAGTGTATTCAAGACTTCTATAGGCATAGCAAGTATTTCTTGTTATATATATCATTTATTACTCCATATTATAACTGTACCTGCCTAACAGGTAGGATGTTTATTATATTTACCTCTTGAAGTAGATTTCCAAAGAAATTTCAGTACTAAAAAGTGAATTCTTGATGTGATGTGTGTACTAATTCTCAAACTCTTAAGACTTACCTGACTCTTATCATTATTATCAATATTAATAATATTCATTAGCATAGCACTTGCCATTAACAATGTAATCTTTTCATATTAATTCAAAGATAAGGCAATTGACTAAAGTGGAACATGAACTTTGGAGTGGAACCAGCCTCGTACCAAATCTTGACTAGACCACTCATTACTTCTTAGTAGTAAGCTCCTTAACCTTTCTAAACTTATTTAATCATTTATAAAATGGAAACAATAAAACCTAGTTCAAAGGGGAGTGGTTGAGAGGCTTAAATGAGTTATTAAATGGAAATCTCTTAGTTAAGTGGCTGACATTTAGAAGATACTTATTGAATAGTAATTATTATCAGCAATCCTATAATTAATAATATTTAAAAATTCTGTTATACTTTATTGATTATAAATTATTTTATATATTCTTTATATTTTTCTAAAAAGTAGGTTAGAGATCCTTTATTTTTTGTTAAGTTTATATATTTTGAGAAAGAGCATGTGACCAGTGGAGGGGCAGAGAGAGAATCCCAAGCAGGTTCCACACTGTCAACAAAGAGCATGATGCAGGGCTAGAACTCATGAACTGTGAGATCGTGACCTGAGCCAAAATCAAGAGTCAGTCGCCTAACCTACTAAGCCACCCAGGTGCCCCATGTGATCTTTTATTCTTACGATCAACCATGAAATACAGGCCATTGCCAAATTCAAACCAAATGATATACTTCTAAAATGATATATTTTAATAAAGAAAACATGGTTCATCCCAATTATTAAGAAAAATAAATATATGGGCACCGGGGTGGCTCAGTCAGTTGAGCATCCGACTTCAGCTCAGGCTGTGATCTCAGGGTTTGTGAGTTCGAGTCCCACATCGGGCTTTGTGCTGACAGCTCAGAACCTGGAAGCCTGCTTCGGATTCTGTGTCTCCCTCTCTCCCTGCCTCTTTCCCGCTCACACTCTATCTCTGTCTCTCTCAAAAGTAAGTAAACATTAAAAAACAAACTAAGAACGCTTTAAAAGTTTTTTAAAAATAGTAAAGTAAATATTTAGGGTAGAGCTTAAAAAGCTATTTCATGGCACAGCCCATTTGGCATGATATACTGTTTTCATATATTCCCACCAATGCTCTGTTAAACAGTCATAAGGACTATGAAAATGGATGTGTTTCCTTCAATTAAGAAAAAAAAGAACCCTTATTCACATCTCTGTAGGTAAAAACTAAAAAAACGTATCTTCTGAATTAACTATGCAGTGCTAATAAACATAATGTCACATTATGCAGACTCCCATACATAAATCGGTCCTCCTTTTTCTTGCAAGTGGGGAGACAAATTTGGAGAAATTCCGTGAATTTCCCAGGGCATGTTAGTGGAAGCAGCCTGATACAAAGTAAGGACTTCTGACTTCCAAGACGGTCCCGTTTTCACTGCACTGTTTCCAAATCCTAGAAGCACACGTACCTCTGTGTGTATTCACCAATGTACTTGTGATTAATATTGGACTCATGGTTCCCAGAGTATGAACATGATGTAAAGATGGCGATTTCTATCCATGCAAAACCACGGTGAGAGTTAATAATTGTTCTTTAGTTTATTTCTATGGTATCCAAAGTTAGGATGCACATGTTTTCAAGCTCTCCATAAAGCTAATTCTCTCAGCTGTGAATCAGCAGTGAATACACAAGAGAGACTGAGAGTAAGACAGAAAAGATTTTCATAAGGAAATAACGAAGAAATGTTTTCGAAACCGTTTTTATTGTGAATGGCATAATATCGAAAACCAAATGGCTGACCCATCAGACCAAATAAGACCGAATCAGACCAAATAAGAAAGTACTATTCACACTCAATTGTAGAAAAACTAAAGCATTTTTAAGACCCAACTATGTCACAATTTTAGTGATAATAAACCAAATTGCCTTGCTATGCAAACTATATGAAAATACAGTTTGACCATAAGTGATATAAAATTGAACTCAGTTAATAAACACATAAATGGGCATAGCCCCATAATTAATTCAAATGCAACTAACTTTCATTAGAACAGCTTAGGAAAATAATCACCCGTATTCCCTTATTCTTAAAAAGTGGATATCATACAATGAAATGTTTTGCTCTGGAATTCATGTATGTGCTTATATTTGATCACTGGTGTATGTAATGCTCTGGAAAAATCATTCATATAGCTTCAGAGTTGCTTTGTCCCACCCAAAAGATTTTTTTAAATGCCTTGAACAACAATTACATTTAATTTTCAAATATCAAAATAAATTTAATCATCTAAGATGAAAAATAGATGTAAAATCAGCAAAAAGTCTTGAACTCTTTCTTGGCTTTCTTTCCCCTCTATCTTTACCTACCTACCCATCTGCATATCTACCTACCTTCCTATCTGCACATCCGTCTACCAATCTGCACATAGACCGAGAATAAGCACAGTTCTTCCTTCAGTTACCTGCTTGGTGGAGAAGACAGTGACCTCTGAAGATTGACCCCCGAGTTCATGTCATGATAGTATGGTTGGCTCGGGATTTCTCCAATTGGGAAGTTGACTCCAGTTCCCTGGGTTATGGGCGCTGAGGAATAAAACAAAAAGAAACATCAAGAATGACATTTACACTTGCCATCTCTATTTGAATGTAATAATCTAATACTTGCCATGCCCCTGGGCAAACTTTCTTTACCCTGAGACTCGAACCTCAGCCATCCACCAGGTATAACTTGAAGACTTCCTCTTGATGCCAGTGTTCAAGCTTGGACACTGTTCAAGTTTGAGGCACTCAGACTATAATCATTGGTTACCACTTCCCCTCTTCCCAGTCCCCAGCCTTCTTCCCTCACCCCTTTGTAACAGTTGTCACTACATCTGTCACCACACTAGTCTGTAGATGCGTCAGAGGAAACGACATGTTTCCTATTGCTCAACACCAAGCAAGGTGTTTTGTATATAGTTGGTTCTCAAAAACCAAATCATTTGTTCAATAAATCAAATCAGAATATTAACATTAATGTTAGAATGCATTAGAAATCATATTAATCATTATTTGATATAACTAACTCTTGTATTAGGGCAGGTATATGAGTAACATTGACACATATGAACATAAAAGCCAAGTTTTTTCCTCCCAAAATACACATTGAGGTTTCATGTATGAATAGGTAAGTGTGGCTTTTACTCAATATTTATGTTTTGTTTTTTAAGTTTTTATGCCCAAATTTATAAAAATCACTTAAAATGTACTCGTGGAGTTTTACACTTTAAGGTATTATTTTGTAAATCAAGGAATCTTAATCGTTTAAACATCCAACTTTTGATTTTGGCTCAGGTCATGAGATCGAGCCCCACATTGGGCTCTATGCTGACAGTGCAGAGCCTGCTTGGGATTCTCTCTCCCTCTCCGTCTGCCCCTCCCCCATGCATATGCTCACACTCTCTTTCTCTGAAAAAAAAAAAAAGGAAATCTTTTTGAGTTCACTGATACATTTGGAACTGAGATGTTTATATATAAGTATTGGTTTTGATACAATGGATGACATCTGTTCCAATTTTAAAAATTGGTTTCTGGACATCTTGAATAAATCCAGGAGGCAGCATGTTGTATTAGAAGGAGAAGAATCTCGGGAGGTAGCCATTGACTCTGAACTCCCTCTGCCACTTCTGAGCTCTATGCTCCAATTTCCCAAACTGTAAAATGAGAAGAATAGTAACCTAGCACCTATGATTATTTTGAGGATGAAATGAGGTAAAGAGTGATCAAAGCCCAGCATCCTGTCTAGTGCATAACAGGCATTCAACAATGGGAGTTCCCTTCTTTCCATGATTTCTTCCCCACATCTCCTCCCTGGCAGTCTGGAGTAGTTAGCAAAGAGTGAACAGTTCAAAATACACCAAAAGCAGATGAAGAGGTATAAATGAACCTATTTGCTGCAAATCTGTTCATTCAACAACTTGTTACTTGTGTCCATTACAGGCAGGTGCTGCAAGGGATTCAGGACAGTCTGAGATAGTTCCCGTCCTTAATAAAACAGATTGGACAACAATCTGGGTGAACAAAACACTTAGGAAAAAACCAGAAATACCAGCGTAATGCAGATTATAATGAAAATGCCCAATGAAAAACATGACCAAGAAATTCTATAGGACTTCATGGGAAGAAGAATCCAATCCACGCTTGAATGATCCAAGAACTCTGTGGAGAAACCATAGCTTGTACTGGACTTTGGAGAATGAGTAAGGTATTAAGGGGAGGTCTTCTCAACAGGGGGTTATCACAACAGCAAAGTCAGGGACAGAGATAATATGCAAAGTGAGACCAGGCAGGTTGGTGTCAAAGGACAGTGCTTAAGAACAGTTTCTTTCTTTCCCTATTTCTATCAGGCCTTCAAAAGCTCTAATGAGAGAAAAGGTGTCCTGGGACTATGGCAACAAAACTCTAGAGCCCTTGTGATTCACTCGAAGAACACACAGTCTACTTAATCTTCCTCTCTCCTAACTGATTCAAGTTGAATATATGACTCCAAAAGGAATGCAGATTTTCGAGGAATTTTTCTTACCCAGAATTTTAATGTGTTCACTAAATATGTTCTCTGTTAGCTGAATTGTATTTTTTTAAGTGTCTACTTATTTTGAGCAAGAGAGAGAGAGAAAGTGAGCACACACGTGCACAAATGGGGGAGGGGCAGAGAGAGAGAGAGAGAGAGAGAGAGAGAGAGAAAATCCCAAGCAGGCTCCACACTCCCAGCACGGAGCCCGAAGCGGGCCTCGATCCCATGAACCGTGAGATCATGACCTGCGCCGAAACCGAGAGTTGGACACTCAACTGACTGATCCACCCAGGCGCCCCATGAATTCTATTTCAATATCAGGTAGGCCAAGATTAACCTTAAAATATTTTTAAGAAAGTATGAGTAGGAGGCACATGTGTTATTGCAGAGAATGAATCAAATAATATACAATGAACATCTCTCTTCCCATAATAAAAATAAAATCAATATATACAGGATAATCTCAGCTCCAAACTTCTGGAGTTTATACCTTCTGCTAAATCACTCTTTATATAATGCACTTTAACCTCATTTTACACTGAAAATGTTTGTATTCAATGTGTAACTGTGCCTAATGGCTTGAATTCTTTGGGCAGCTGAAATGTAACTGTTTGTTGTGGCCTGAGGTACACCGGAGGTTAAAAAAATGCAAGGTAAAAAATCCCACAGTAACCACATGCTTTAAAGTTTATTATTAGAATCATGTTCTATGTGACAGTGGAAACCAGGGTATGTGCTCGGAGGAGGCATTTGAGGGACTCAGTGAAAGTCAGTAATCTGTCCAGCCTTCTACAAGTACTGGATACAATTCAAAGAACTGAATTACTAACAGGAAACTTACAGGTTATATCTTTTGTAAAGTATTTGAAATGTATTAAGCTATGCAATATTTGAGCGAAGATCTGTAGTTTCCATTTCATACATCTGACTTAACAGTCAACACAGATTGCTTGGCCATAAACATACTAGATGAAATTCATAGCAACATAGTAATAAAAAAAAAATCTTTGGAAATTTTATTTTTCTAAATTTTGTTGCAGAAGGATTGTTAGAGAGGATCAAGACATCAATAAAAATGATTTCTACATGAGCATTGTAAAAATTTAGTGTGCACCCTGACATTAAACGGGAGAGTGCAAGAAGACGAGTAGATTAATAACAAACATGGCCAAAATCTGAAGCAGCTCTCACCAAATGTATGTAATAACAAAGAGAGTATATGAGCATGGCAAGTCCCAAGTTGACACTCCTGTTTAAAAGCCTCGGAAAGAACTTCCATCAGATGCAAAGACCAGTGTTAGCGCCTCTCCCGGAAAACTGCAAGCAATCTGAAAGCTGCAAATCATGTTTAAGAGGCCTGCCAATATCCTCTTAGAAAAGGAGCGCCGAAGAGCCTCAGATTCTAAGGGTTGGAGGCCAACCCCTCATCTCTCTCGTTGTTCTTCTCACTCCAAAAGCTGATCCTAAATCAACTTTTAAGATGGAGATAATATCGTGCAACAGAAAGATCGCTATCCTACAACTGAGCAGCTCCATTAGGAAAGTCAACACGCACATTAGTGGGTCACATGATAGTAAAACCCTGGAGGACAGAAGCCATTAACATACCGTAAACCCTCGGGAAGTCAGAACTGGTGATCTACAGCAGAAGGGTTGTGCTGAAGTTTCTGCTTACTTAGCAAACCCTTATTTCATAAACAATGAAGTTCAATTGTGTAAATAAGGTTATGATGTGGATATATTAAAACACTTAGGAGAATAACTTCTCAAGCATTTCACAGACACCTATTTACATACCGAGTAGAAAATAAATGTTTGCTGAATAAATTAACTAATGAATGAAAATACAGATAATTAATACACGAATTACAAATCAGTAATGTGTGTCCTAACAGATACCTTAAAAACCTCTAAGAGATGACAGTATAAGCGTAAAAAGAATGAAGTATATTAAGTTTACCTCACTTTTCAACTGTTACAGAGAGGTATGTTTCTCACCTTCTCTTATGTTTCAAATTCAGATTTTTTCAAAATATCACTCTGGGAATTTAAAGGTTCTATGTGGTTGCCCTTCTGTAGCATCTAGCATAATGTTACCTAGAATGAGGAATTAATAATATGTTCTAACAGATGGCTGGTCTGTCCTCACAAGAAGGAGGAAAATATATCATGAAACTTGGAAGAGGACAAATTTAAACAAATAATGGTATAATGTCTCCTAATGTAGCAGTATAGCCTCTCTGCTAAAGAACAGTATAGGGAAAACACCCCCCCACACACACTTTCAAATTCCCCCTTCCTTACATGATGCCCGAGAGTGGTAGTAAGTCAGGCACGTTCCTTTCCAAATTAAAAATAAATACAGAAAACTTTCAAATGTCAGAGGCCTTCCATACCCCATTATCGATCAGGGAAAAACACGCAAGGCTCATTGCCGTGGTCAATGAAGCAGACCATCAGAATCCTCTTGTCTAGCGAACGAACCCTGGAGTTGCTGGGATATAGGATATTAGATTTCGGTCTACACTGCCCTAAGTAAACAGACCCATGAAAGAAGTCTTTGGGTGCATATGTTCATCTACTGGAGAATATGTCAGAAAGGATAAGTTATTTAAGGTCTTAAATGTTCACGTATATGACGCCCTGGGATACATGCTGTTTGCACTGGCCACTCTAGAAACTGGAACTCTTGAAGAAACTATGGTCCAAAAGACCTCCTAGCTTGGGGATCACTTTACTGACCATAACTCTAAAAGACCACCTAAACTTCCCCTCCATGATTAGCTCCGTTCTTTTTGGATCACCCTAATTCTTGTCCATGACCTCGGAATTTGACCCAAATAGCAAACACAAATGAAACGAGAACAGAATGCCACCACATCATCTGAGTGATATCATTCCCAACTGTGACGCTCTCTAACAAAATGTCAGGTGAACAGCCTTCCAAGTTACACAAATAAGCTAAATCGGAGAAGAGGGCAAGAAGAAATGAGTCCCCTCCTTTAACAATCAGCCGTGCCTTAAGAGCTACCTCTGTACCCATCAGCAATAAGTAAAAAAGTTGAGTCCGTAAACTACTCTTTGGTCTAGGTAACTAGCTGGCCAGGTGAACTTCCCGGAGAAAAATCTCATCCGGCCTGTCAAGAATGCTGTCTCAGGTGAGGTGGCCAGTGAAAACAATTGCACATTGTTTCGGATAACAATGCTTTCTATCTATATCCAAACGACAATCTGCAAAATTAATTTCTGCATCCCTCTCCACGCTGCATGTTAGCGTGTATATCCTGTACATCTCCAAGTCTCCACCAAAATGTTAGTAAAATGAAAAAAGCACTTATCGACAGGAAACTTATGTGGGTTATCATAACAAAATGGAGCACATTGAATTAATCACGCTTCCTTTGATATGAATGACCATCTATGGTCACAGAGCGAGCAGTGAATTAAATGGATACCAATAACACAGCAATCAGAGCAACCCCCAAATAACTTTTGTACTGCAAAATTTGAGGATTTAAATGCAAATATTTTGGAAAATCAGACAAAATAGATTCACTGATGATTTTATCAGCAAGATGGAGATTTAGCACTCACATTTTCTTAATAGTGCATTCAAGTTTCAAGATATAAAGTATGTTAAATCATACCGTATAATTAAATAATAAGAAAACAATTTACTTACTTCTGGATACCCTCACAAGTTCTGATACATTGAAGACTCCAGATTTTACAAAACTATCCTCCAGGTAACCTGAAAACAAGGATCAAGAGGAAAACGATCAGCGTAAGCAGGAAGCAAATAAATGATTAAACACTAGAATTTGTTCAAGTGTTTTGAAACCAAAGGTTAGAACGAAACCCAGGTATGCTTGTAACAAAGACCAGTAAAAGCAAAACTCTTTGAATAAAATCTGGGTCTGTTTAAACAAAAGTGAAACGTTTAGATGCCAAATAATTTCCCAGGAAAATTTTTCCTCAGCTTTCTAAATATACAGGGCAATGGCTACGGTTTTATTTGCCATGGCCCATGCACAGAGAATGAAGGTTCAGGGGTTCCTACTGATGCACTCAGCTCGGTAGCACCTGGGAGACTAAAGTCTACCCATTGAAAAAAAGAAAGAAAGAAAAAGGAAAACCACAACCACAATTAGAACCTTGCTGGAATTACTTCAAAGGTCTCTCGAAACCACTGTTCTTTCACAAATCCTTCCCTGATTAAAGAAGAGTGAGCTGCTGTTACCAGCACTCCCCCACCCTTGTTCCAGGGTCATGAATCACACAAAAGTAGAACTTGTACATACTGCAAATACTTTGCATAGACCTATTTCCATGCACCTTTGATAAACCTCACATGATTTCACTGCTCTCTCACTCTTGCTACTACTTCCTGGAACTCCCTTCATTTCAAGATCCGGGTACTTTTTATTAATTTATTATTATTATTATTATTTATATTATTATTATATTATTTTTATTATTATTATATTATTATTATTATTTAAGGAAATGGTCTTAAATCCAGGCCTCCAGGAATGCCACATGACCCTTCTGGGACATCCAAGTACAGGGTCCACAGTGACTGTGGCCCACCGACCACGAGCCTGAGTAAGTTCAGTCCTGGGTGGTATGTGGTCAAGCTATGGCCCACAAATACCAGTCATGTCCCTGGCTTCTCGTTTATGTGAAGGAGATGTACTGAGGGTGAAGAGGGAGAGAATACCGGAAGGAGGGTTATGGTTACTCTCTGCTCCCCAGGAAGAGAATAAGAAAAGTCTGAAAACCCTCAGAATTCAAATGCTTCCAGGAAAGCAAACTCTAGATTCCAAGAACGGGCAACTGGATCAGATTTTACATAGAGTTCTAGGGCTGACCAAGAGCCTGGAATCAGGGCAGGAATGTGAGTCATAGGTGGTTTAGCAACAGGGAGCACTCAGGTCAAGGAGCTGGGATTTGACTCCCAACCACATGTCACCAGTGTGGAATCGTGGTCACGTTATTAGACTCTTGCTGTCTCCTATTCCTCATTTATAAATCAGAGATCATAAAATTGCTATGAATGGTAAGTGACCGAAGGCACTGATTAAATGCTCCCTCCCAGTAAGTTAGGATTGGCCAGCTGGGTCAACAATCCCCTGTACGTTGAGTTACACACACTGGGTTCCAGACAGTCTCAACTTATTTGTAAATCTTGATTTAGAAATTTTACCAGAACAAAAGCTACCACACCACTTTTGAACTGTACATAGCATGAAGAGACCAAAGATCATTCAATGGGCATGTATGTTTCACTGTTGTGAACCGAGGAGCCGTGCATGTCTGAACACGGTATTATACCCACCGTCCACCTTCCTTAGAAACAGAACAAAAGAAAGAGTGAGAAGGAATTATGAGATCTCAGCCGGGGACAAAACTCAGGTGTCATATTAAGTCGTTACTCTGAAAAACTACATACATTTTGAAGAGGGTAATAACCAAACGTCCCCATTTTATGCATCTGTATTTTAAGAAACTCTTACTGCTTGAGCAACTTAATTGTTCACCTGGTTGAACTCATTTCAGCGATTATTGAGAAATGTTGAGGTAGCCTACACTGTACAGGTGCATAAGCCATGAAAACAAAAAAACACATCGACCTCCTTCGTGTGGTTTCCGGAAAACACATTTTCAATTTTCTGAACCATGCTAGGTTATCATCGTATAAAACAACAAACAGTCTTTGTAAAGTATAACAAATTATACTGTATTCTATATAAGGTACATGCAAAAAATTTTTAAGTTCATTTATTTTGAGAGAGAGAGAGCATGAGCAGGGGAGGGACAGAGGGAGAGGGAGAGGGAGAGAGGATCCTAGGCAGGCTCCACACTGCCAGTGCAGAGCCAGACATGGGGCTCGATCTCACTACCATGAGACCACAGCCTGAGACAAAATCAAGAGTCTGACGCGTAACAGACTGAGTCACCCGGGAGCCCCCATGTAAAATTTTATATTTGGCAAATAGATTAAATACGGAGAGCTTATGTATCATGATGGCGGTTCATGTACTTAACCAATCGGACAAGCGTGTCTGTCCGCACCCAAAGGTGCTCTGTAAATGCCCTCCTACCTTTCTCATGTGGTTCCCTCCCTCTGATCAGAAGAAGGCTGTCTGTCTGTAGGCTCTGCTCTCATCCTTCAGTGTCCACCTCAACTGCCATCTGCTCCCGAACCTGTTCCTCCACCCTCCTCTCCCCATCCTTGCGCCAGCCAGAAATAATCTTTTTCTGCTGAATTCACGTAGCACCTAGTTTGTGCTTACTTTATTTACATCACTTCTCACATTGGAGTTTCCAAGACATGTGTTTTCAAGTCTTGTGGTCCTTATTGGATTATCAGCTCCCTTATCTGGGAGAGCGACTGGGTTTTGTTCATCTCTGCATCTCCCTTAACAACTAACTCAGTGCCTACATATATACAGTAACGGCTAGGTAAATGCTTATGGAATAAAAGGTTAAAGTTTAACCTTTTGGAACAGGGTCGCAAATGAACATCTTAGTAATTATATAACAAGGTAGGCACAGATGGCTAAAGATAGAAGGATAAGTGTGCTGATTCTTGCTATTCTCTGGAACTTGTGCTGAGGAGTTCGTTCGGGTTTTGGGGTAGAATGGGAAAGAACAATGATTACCATCAGATTAGATCTTTGACTTTGTTATATACCAATGTATAATTTTAGGCATTTACCTAAAGAGTCAGAGTTCAAAAATATTTGTAAAATAAACCGATGAACAAGTGAAAAGTGAACATCTCAATATATTTATATAAATTATATCACATGTCATGTAGTAACACTTCCATATGTAAATCTCATGTGCAGTTCACTTCCTTATGACCCCAGTGAGTAGCCAAGGCTTCACTTGCTTTTTGGTCATGCCCATGAAGATGAAATGGTGTGTGGACATCAAGAACCAAATCAAAAGGGAGGGAGGAGGCCCCTCAAGCCAATCCTACCAGCAAGAAGACAGTAAGGCAGTCACACACACGCACACACACACACACACACGCACGCACGAATACAATGAATACAATAGGAAAGGGCAGGCAATTCAGAATGTAGCGTGGTGTTTCTCCATTCCTCACCTCCAATTCATGTTCCAAGGAATTTGAATCTACGAGGAAATCTGAAAGAGTTATTCTGCTGAAACTATGAAAGGCAATGAAAATATGTCAGAACATACTGCACCACACATAGGTCCCACTGGGCTCCACTCCTGCATGGGGCATAGGGAGACTTCATTGAAAGGAGGGCTCCCCAGGATGAGCGGTACTGCTTACCAACATGACCTTAGGGGAGTGGGGGCTGGGATGGATCAGGCAATGGGGTAGCCTCGGAGAAGCACCTGAAGGAGGCGGCTGTCTCCTTCACTCCTCTTTGCACACGGCACGCACAGCCTTACAATGGACAGACTTACCCAAGATGAGAAGGGTAAAGAAAAGGAGCAGTGGATGACATAGTTCCTGGATAGCTAATAGCATACAAGGAAGCATATAAGAAACAATACTTCTGGCAAAGTAACCGGGGGAGTCACGCAGAGTGTCAGGAGCCCTGTGATAGTACAGAGGATGAGACTCAGCAAAATGCAGGTTATTACTATTAACACAGCCCCATCTGTAACCTCCAGGCTGCTGGGGCCTTCCAGAAACATGGTTTTCATGTGTTACATGGACCACTGTGAATGTAAATAGCTGACACAAAGGCCAACGATTTTAAAGCAATTTGGAGACATTCATATAGTAGATTCCCTTCATCTACTAAAGGAAATATGAGCATCTCTGAGGCACAGCAGCTGCTTAATGGTTACAGAGCAATATTACACAACAGCTTAAGCCAAGAAGCAAAGAACAACTCGGCATTTATGTGATGCTGTATTTACACTACATGTAATGCTTTTTAAAAAATAAAATTGAGTAGGAAATAAAGACCTCTGCAAACTGAAAATTCTCAAAGGCAATATCAAATTATATGATTTTACTTCTTTTTTTATTTTTCTCTAACAAAAGCAACAATAAATCACTACTCAGAAGTTAATATAGTGTTTAACCTCCTTTACAAACAATCACAAAGGGACACAATGGCATATCTAACTGTTAATATCTCAAATTATAATCAGCTCCATTTGAATGTTAAACAACATTTACATAGAAAATCCAAAGGAAAACTGATAACGCTCATTTTTATAGTCTACTGTGTTCTATTCTTGAAATTAAAAAAGAAAAAACCACAGAAAGCAGTTATTAAATTCATGAAAGCTGTCTTCAAGTATTAGAAGGACTGTTAATGTAGATGTTGGATAAGACTTATTCTGCGTATTTCCAGGAACTGTGTTTTGGCTCAATAAACAGATTTGTCATCCAATAAGAAAAGTCCTAGAAAGGAATGTGAAACTTTGCAAAGGTAGTAACAACCAACACACGTCAAGCTACTGCTCTAAGATCTTAAAAAGCATCAATTCACATAATGTTCATAATTATGAACCTACCAGTTGTCATGTAAATGCTACCATTTTACAGATGACGAAACTTGTGTCTATAGAGGTAGGGGGGCTCCCAAAGCCTGTAAACCCCCCCCCCATTAGATTTAAGAATTCCCACTTAGAGTAGGAAATTGAATAAGAGTACCTCTGAAGCCCACTGCAATGCTCAGGTTTCACTTTTTTTTCTTTTTTTAAATGTTTATTTTTAAGAGTGAGAGGCAGAGAGAAGAGGAAAACGATCTGAAGCGGGCTCCATACTGAGAGCATGGAGCTCGATGCGCGGCTCGAACTCACGAACCAGGAGATCGTGACCTGCGCCTAAGTCAGATGATTACCCGACTGAGCCACCCAGGCACCCCTTAGGTTCCACTTTTTACATGGCTCTTCTCCAGTTAGTTTTCTTGCATTGTTTGGAGAAAGAACAGGTCCCCGAGGTATCTCCCGGGCATTTTCCAGGCTTCTAATTCCCATTGTTCACTCCCTTCAACAGAGTGTAAAAGACGACTCAGTGCTTTTGTTTATGGATGTGGAAGGGGAGAAGATAAGATTATTTTACACTAGCTCTTCGCCAATCTTCATATGACTTCCGATACCACAACTAACCTACTGGGACCTTCTGGTAGTGGTGTTGTAAGGCATGGCTTTATCTGCAGTTTCTCGACTGGTCTGAACTGTCCATGGTTAAGAATGGAAACTGTGATTTGGAAATAGACATACTAATCATTGCAAAGATAATGATTCTCTGCACAGAGACTGAACCTCGGTCTATGGCCGAGGTTCGCGTTCCAGTACTAATTTAGAATTAATTTTATCCTTCAATATGAAATGTCCCTGTTGGTGATTTAAGTGATTCAACAGAGAGACAGCAATTTCTGACTCTAACACACTCGGATAATACTATGTTAATGTAGTACTTATGTTATTTGTTTTTTAGTATTTCCTTCTTCCAGTCCACTAAACTTATTCCTGCATATATATAACATAGACAAATGTGTTTTCAAAAACTGAGATCAAAAGTTAATAAATTTGCATCCTGCTTTTTCTCTAATTAACATTGTATCTTTCCCTTTAGATTAAACAGGTTTTCAAGAGCGTGATTTTAATGCCTGTACATTATTACACTGTCTGGCTGTACTTTATTTGACCATTCTCCTTTTTTTTTTTTTTTTTTGGCATTTTAGGTTATTTCCCATTTTTTTTAATATTATAAACAGAACCGCCATTAACGTAGTCGCACACAAATCTTTGTCAGTGATTCTCATGATTTCCTTAGGCCGGAGTTCCCAGAAGTGGAATTATTGGGTCAAAGGACATAAACTCTTTTCAAGCTCTTGGTTAAAAACTGTCAAGCTGCCTTCCATGAAGACTTTTGCCAACTTATACTCCCTTGGGCAGAATGAGCCTGTCTGTGTCACCACCCTACTGCCCAGAATTACGTATTACTCATACTAATGGGGACTTGTTTTAATTGTTACAAGTTGATAGAGAAAAGATATCTTTATGATAATGTAATAAGCTTCATTTATTTAATTATAATAAAGTTGGAATTGTGCAGACATTATGCATTCTCTCTTGGAACAAACATTAAAAATATGTAAAATAGGAATTGTGCTAGCGGGAATATTTTATTCCTAATATTAATGAGATTAATGCTGGAATTTCACAGTTAACGGTAACGCTGGCTATTAATAAGTGATTTTGTTTCTCATCATTTTATATATTCACTTATTCCTAGTTTTCACAGAGTTTTTAAAAGTGTACTGATCAGAATGGTTACTGAATATTATTAGATGTTGTTTTGGCATTAGTAGAGATTATCCCCTTTTTTTTCCTTAAAGCATTTATTGTGTTATATATTACTGAGTTCTTAGATTAAACTGTCTTTGCTTATCCACGGAAGGTAGCTCTTTTAATTTATTGCTAAATTGTTTTGCTAACAGTTTCTTCCAAATTCTCATATACCGGTATGTAGCTGGTATACTTTTTGGGGGGGGGGGGGGTGTTTTATTTGTGAACTTTTCACACCAAGGTTATATGCATGCTTCATAAAATGGTCTGGATGACAGTCATTTTCACACAAAAAAGAAAACATGAAAAGTTCATGAAAGTTTGGAAAAACTCACTGGTAAAATATCTTCTCATAATCTGGTTCAAAGAAGATAAAACTTTGAGTCTTTCATGAATTTGCTTTACTCTTGTTTTCTGGTCTTGAGGCAATATTATTATATACCTTCCAAGAAAATCATCAATTCTTTCATATTTTAAAGTTTATCAGCACACATATTTCATGGTTTCCTAAGCAGACTCTGTGTATTTTTATACAGAGTAAATTACATTAAATTAAAATTCTTTTACGATAATATTATCATAAAATAGACTGTAATTAATGTTACATTATGTTAAACTATACTAAAAGATCAGCGCCACCACTTACTATGTAAAGCTAAGGCAAGTTAAGCAACTTTTCTACACCCGATGTTTGTCTTCTCTAAAATCCAGATGGTAATCAGAGTATCTTGGAGTCAATATGAAAACTGTCGTTGTTTTCCAATTATAATAAAGAGAGGTATCTCATTTTAAGAGCAGGGAAAAGGAAGATGGAACTCCCCAAATTAACAAAGGGAAAACCAAAACACGGGAAGACAACAAAACTAAGGACATAAGATGAAAAACCTAAATAATATAAAGAAAAACAGAAGGAGTACAATCAAGCATATCGACCCTTACCACAAAGGTAAGTAGATAGAATTATCCCATAAAGAGCATTAGAGCAACGGAAGCAAATAAAATTCATCTATTTTTAAGGAGCACATTGAAGACAAAATGATAACAAGGACAGAAAGTCGAAAGTCAAATGGGATGCGAGGGGAGTCAGGCAAATTCAAACCAAAAATAAGCAGTGTCAATTAACATTATGAATGGATACCAGGCATACATAATACAGAAAGTTAAACATACACCGTGCATGCTCCAAACAATATTGTGGGGAAATGCGTAATGCAAAAACTATTAAAACACAAGAAACTTGATAAAAAACACAATTATAGTGAGAATTTTGAGTACATCTCTTTTAGAGATGTAAGTGGTGATTCTTTTAGAATTGAACACCACTATTAGACAATGACTAACTTCAAATCATTCAAAATACAAACTGTACTTTGTTCCTATGCCCACAGACATTTTATAAGAGTTGATCATGTCATTGACCAAGGAGAAAACTGTTATACTGTTTTGTCTTTAGTAAATAGATTAAAGGGAAAAAAATAAAAAGTGACCAAATTTTCTGAAGTACCTAAAAATTAA
The DNA here is from genome assembly GCF_023721935.1 of Panthera uncia. Taxonomy (NCBI): domain Eukaryota; kingdom Metazoa; phylum Chordata; class Mammalia; order Carnivora; family Felidae; genus Panthera; species Panthera uncia. Next base: position 38,481,268 of record NC_064807.1, read on the forward strand.
GAATATAAGCTATGGATCAAACAGAATGCCAAAAGAAAAAATGATAAACTATAGAAAGCAATGAAAAGGACAAAAGGAAAAATCACTTTGCCATAAGATCAAAAGAATAACAAAACAATCCAGGAAAAGTTAAAAAGGGAATTAAAGATAAAAGCTGACATTAATAAATTACAAAAAGAGAAATATTTAAAATAAAAGAATAACAAGGGAAGATGATTTTCTGAGAAGACCAGCAAAACAGAAAAATCATTTGCAAGCCTCATTAAGGGAAAAAAGTAAAAGTAAAAATATATAAGAATAGAAGGGATGGGGCACCTGGGTGGCTCAGTCGGTTGAGCGACCGACTTCAGCTCAGGTCATGATCTCACGGTTTGTGAGTTCGAGCCTGAGTGCTCTGTGCCGACAGCTCAGAGCCTGGAGCCTGTTTCGGATTCTGTGCCTCCCTCTCTCTGACCCTCCCCTGTTCATGCTCTGTCTTTGTCTCAAAAAAAATAAATAAAGGTTAAAAATTAAAAAAAAAAAAAGAATAGAAGGGAAACATAACCATGGAAACCAAATACATTAACAAAAAATTATAAGAGAATAACACATGAAACTTACTGACCACAGCTTTGAAAACTTAAATGGGCAATTACTTACTAAAATAAAAGTAACCAAAATTGAGCAAAGTGGAAACCTGAATAGACCAATTACCCCTCCTGCAGTGGTTCCCAAAATTTGCTGATCATTGGAACCACCTGGGGTTCTTGAAAAACAACTTAGGCTTGGCTCCCAGCAATTCTGATTTAATTGGTATGGATGTGTCCTAGACATAAGGATGTTCTAAAAGTTCCCCTGGTGATTCAAATGGGCAGCAAAGTCTGCGAACCACTGGGTTAGCATCTTGCTACTCAAAATGTGGTCCCACAACCAACAGCTCTGGCATAACTGGGGAGCTTGGTAGGCACACAGAAGTTCAGGGTCAACCCCAGACCCTCAGAATCAGTGTCTGCAGCACAGGTGATTCATATGCACTTTAAAATTGGAAAAGCCTAGAAGAGAATCAAAAGGTGATTTAAAAACCACCTTTAAAATGGCACCAGGTATGGAACAGTGTCGAGCTGGATTTTATCTTTTCTGTAGCCTTGAAATTCCAAGGATATTTATTCTCTCCCAGCCTTTAGCAAATGGTGACAAGGTTCCTTATGAAGAAAGCTCTCTCATGAGCCTTTATCAGACCAGCAAAACTTAAATAACTAAATGTGCAACCTCCCTTGTCAAGCCAAAGCAAGCAAACAAATCAACCAAAAACCAACCACGCATATAAATGCAACTTCAAAGGTCCTAAAGAAAACGGGATATATTCAAATTCATATATTCAAATTGAATATAGCAATGTTTTCCAAAAAAACAGGACACCATTCTCATTAGGGTTTTATTTCATGTATGAGTGAGATTCACTCTTACAAAATCTATCAATATGATAACGAAAAAAAGGAAAAACACACGACCTTATCAATTGATGCTGAAAAGGCACTTGGCAGCAACAAGAAAAGAAAAGCAGGCTTTCCTAATGACAGATCTAAGTAAAAATAGAGATAAGAGCAATTAATTGACTGTTTAGCAAAACATAACAAGCTGTCCTAAAAGAAAACGAATCTGCCATTCAGACTCAGCACCCTCAAGCCCTTAAATATGTAATCTGTGAATAAATCAGGAAAACAGGGGCGCCTGGGTGGCTCCGTCGGTTAAGCGTCCGAGTTCGGCTCGGGTCACGATCTTGCGGTCCGTGAGTTCGAGCCCTGCGTCGGGCTCTGGGCTGACGGCTCTGAGCCTGGAGCCTGCTTCCGATTCTGTGTCTCCCTCTCTCTCTGCCCCTCCCCCATTCATGCTCTGTCTCTCTCGGTCTCAAAAATAAATAAACGTTAAAAAATAAATAAATAAAAATAAGTCAGTAAAACAAAACAACACAAAACACACAACTCTATGATTTCCCTTAGGTGAGGCAGGTATCTAGAGAAGTTAAACTTATAGAAACAAAGTAGAATGGTAGATTTCAAAGGATGAGGGAAGGGGGGGTGGAGAATACAAAGTTTCCGTTTTGCAAGGTGAGAAAGTTCTGGAGATTGGCTGTGTGACAATACAGATGAATTTAACACTACTAAACTGTACGTTTATAAACGATGAAGAGGGTAAATCTAATTTTATTTGTATTTTACCACTAACATACCACTATTTTACCATTAAAAAAAATCATGATCTGGAATTTGGAACTCAGATAATTGTTACTAAATTCTCTTTATATACATATTTCCAAGAATTACTTTTTGAGCCTCCTGGTGCTTACCACAGGCTGCATTCTTACACTGCCTGTACACAAAGAGGAGACAGAGTAAACCCACCCATATACACCCCAGCCCAGGTGCTTTGTGCCTGGTCTGTATTGTGAATGGGGAGACATGGAAAATAAAATTTTAAAAAATTAAAAAAAAAAAAACTTGCTTTCTTACTTTGGTATTTATGTCTGTAATCTTATTCAGAATAGTAATTACTTAGGTATAATTCTGTTCAATTGATTACTATTCTCATTATTAGTCTACATCTATAGCTATATTTATATCTATAGGGATATATCTGAGAATTTCCTGTTCCTAAAATGTTTTATTTTGGTGTATCACTTCATTAGTTGGTATAGGTTTGCAAGGAAAATTTTTACAAAGAAAATGAAAGATTCTATAAAACAAAAGGTGACAAATAATAAGGAATATATTTCTATTGTCTTTGACTACATATAAAACTCCTTAAACATAAAAACAGTTTCATCATGAGGTGCCTGGATGTCTTAGTCAGTTGAGTATCCGAGTCTTGATTTCAGGTTAGGTCATGACCCCATGGTTGTGGGATTGAGCCCCACAATGGGTTCCATGCTGAGTGTGGAGCCTGCTTGGGATTCTCTCTCTCTCTCTCTCTCTCTCTCTCTCTCTCTCTCTCAATCTCTCTCTCTGCCCCTCCCCTGCTCATCCACATGCACTCTCTCTCTCTCTGAAAAAAAAAAAAAAATTCATCATAATTCTAAGGTTTCCCCCAGTCTTCTGTTATTTAATGTTGACCAACAGGAAAAAAAAAAAAAAAGTACAGGTAACTTATTTTTCCTCCAGGATGATTACAAGATTCTCTTTTTCATCCACAAAATACAAAAATTTCAATAAGATGTATGTAGATACTATTATTGTTTGCTATATAGAGTTAGTCCTTTTGATCTAAATGCTTAGATCATTTTTAGCTCATTAAAATTTTCTTAACTTGTCTTTTTTTTCCTAATGTTTATTTTTGAGAGAGAGAGAGAGACAGAGCGTGAGCAGGGGAGGGGCAGAGAGAGAGAGGGAGAATCCCAAGCAGGTTCTGAGCTGTCAGCACAGAGCCCAATGCAGGGCTCGAACTCACGAACCTTGAGATCATGACCTGAGCCGAAGTCGGACGCTTAGCTGACTGAGCCACGCTGCGTCCCAACTTGTCTTTGGTTCTATTTCTCTCCTAAATGCTCTGATTTCTCACCAAGAATACCTAAACTAATATTAAATTTTCTATTCTCCCACCATAAACTTTTTTTCTTTTTTAGTCATTATTTTAACTTCTCTGTTCTTTTCTTCTGGTTTTGGAGCAAATATTTCGAGTTTGCCCTCTGTATCAGTGATTATTTCCACAATATCAATTCTGTTTCTTATTTCCTATAATGCAGACTTTATTTTTATGAAAATGACTTCAGTTTTCTTGCTATTGCTGCTTATCTAACACGGCACTTTGTTCCCTGAAGCTGTTCTTTTATCTGTTCATTTTCCCATGCGAGTCCTTTCTTCGAAGTAAGCAAACTGTTTTCCCTAAGATTTTCTTCAAGGCTTCATTTTCAAAGATGCGTTCTTCTTGACGATGTACCTTTCCCCCTGTTCTCACCAAGGGCATACTCTTGTGACTGTTTTTCTTTTACCTAGAGCGTAGTCTATAGCGAATTAGGGTTTGCCTCAGAAAAGTGGCTTCCCCTTGGATACGGTAAGTAAAGATTTCCATATGGGGTGAGATTGAGGGCTCCAGAATTGACGTGATTGGATCTGAATTCCTGTCTTATCACTTATTAGCTATAAAATTTGAGTAATATAAATTTAATTTTAATATAAATAAATAACATAATATAAATATAAATAATATATAAATAATTAATATAAATAAATATAATATATATAAATTTAATATAATTATATATAAATAAATAGAAATATATTTTAATATAAATATAAACAATATTATATTATAAATAATATATTAGTTTAATATAATATAATATACACTTCATATACATAAATAATATAAATATAAAATATAAATATATGA
>NC_064807.1:38486032-38493814 GCF_023721935.1 Panthera uncia
ATAAATAAATAATATAAATATAACATAAACAAATATAAATAAATAATAACAATGATGATGTTGATAATATAATAGCTGCTATCATTTGTTGGGTGTTTATTATAAGCAAGACTGTGTGCTAAGCACTGTGAACTCTATCTCAGCTCATTTTCCAGATGTGCTTCTTTTTTATTAATGACTTTGAATAAATACTTAAAGTCTCTACCCCTCCATTCCCATTTGTACAATAGGAATTATAAAAATAATCCTGAACTCAACGATTTGAAGATTAAATAAGAAAGCGCATATAAAGTGCTTAGGGTTCCATAAACGTTTATTGCGAATGGCAGTATTGAAGTAACGGCAGTGGTGGTGAAAGTTGGTAAGCACAGCTCCTTGCCAATTCCCAACGATTGCTGGTTTTCATCTCATGAGCTTCTTCTCACTCCATCACGGAGCTGTGTAAGATCCTACCAGGTAGGACATGAAACCTCTCACCTTCTATAATGTGCAGCTCTAGAAGGGCAGATGAGACTGAGTTTCAAAGGGTCTTCTCTATGTTACGAAGGAGTTAGACTCTGGTCCAGAGTAGACAATTTTTTTAAGGATTTGCATCAGGAAATGGAAGCAGATTGCTAGATGTGTTCCCACACCCTTCCTCCTCACTCCCTCTTCGTGCCACATTTCCTCACCTTGTTGTTCTCTGGGTTTCTAGCCTTTTAAGTTAATATAGGAAAATCTCTGAACGTAGGGGATGACAGTAGGGGAGAATCAAACTTAAATGTCCACAATTTCTCAAGGAACCAACACTGCTATCTTTTGTGAGATATAAGAGAGGAAAACCACCAATTTTAAATCCAGTCTAACTCTACAGTTCACGTAATTATGAGATAAGTCTCTAAGCTTCTAGCTAAATAAAAGTTATCCTTTCGTCTCAGTTTTACTGTGCTTAAAAAAAAAGTTCAGTGTTTACATATCCTAATGGAAATTTTAGTGGAGAACTAGGAGAAACTGGATTGAGGTTAAGCAGGTCATGTGGACTTTATATTAGATCGCCAATGACAGTCATTTTGCTGTGTGCCAGGAAGGACTAGCTTTAAATCTCACCATTCTCAATCAAAATTCTAGTAGGGTTTTTTGTTTTGTTTTGTTTTTTGAATTTTTTTTTGAGAATTTGACAAGCTGATCCTACTTATATGAAAATACACAGGATCTAAAAAAAAAACAACTTAAAAAAAAACTTATTATAAGGACATCACAAACATAGAGAAAATAAGAAAAAACTTTGATGCTGGGAAAAGAGAAGACCTATAGACCAGATCAGGACCGGATGAGGTCCAATGAGATGAACCATAAATGGACACATAAGTATGTGATTGTTGCTATTTGAGAAGTAGCTATGTAACTCAATGGAGAAATAAAAAATGTCTTTAAACAAATGGTGTGGATTAACTAGATATCCATATATATTTTTTAAAAAGGATATCAATGTTCACCTCACACCATAAGTGGTATATCCATATGACGGCATACTACTCAGCAATAAAAACCAATAAACTATTGATAAATGTAATCACATGGGTAAAGCATGGTTTTCATGATAGATTAAAGAAGCTAGACACAAAAGGATACATGCTGCAGAATATCACTTATATAAAATTCTAGAAACGTAAACTAGACAGAAAGCAGATCAGAGGTCATCTGAGGATGGGGGTAGAGAAAGGAATGGATTTTAAAGTGGTCAGAGGGAACTTCTGAGATTGACAGAAATGCTCATCATCTTGGTTATGGTGATACATATTGGTGATACATATATATTTTTCCCCTTTTTTCCCCTTTATATTTGTGTGTGTGTGTGTGTGTGTGTCTGTGTGTGTGTGTGTGTGTGTGTCCTGTGTGTGTGTGTGTGTGTGTGTCTGTGTCTGTGTTTAGGTATACACACTATAGCCTATACACTATATACAGAATATATTGTATATCAGTTACACCTCAATAAAGAGAAAAACGACCTTCTTGAGCAAGTGATCTATAGACAGTGGTCTCCGAATTTTTACAAAGTAGTAAGATTTGCACATCATAAAAAGAATCACAGATGAATCCGAAACATTCCGTTTAATCAGTCATGTATTTGTTTTATGCAACTTCTAGAAAGACATCTTACCTGTTCCTTCATTCATGATCATGTAAACTCTAACAACATTAATGTACATTCACTAAACACAAACATAAGAACAGAAAAAAAGCCTTCTTCACACTTCATCAGATTGAAAGAAGAAAACTTTGATCTGTCTGAGACTGGTATTCTGAATCAGTCACTGTATTCTAACATTACATTTCTCAGTCTGATACGTCCCTACAAAATTCATCAGGCTATGCTACGCAAAGTTATGAGTTCATAACGTTCCCCAAATAGTCATGTCCAAGGTGTAGTGTACCAACAAGGCAGAAAAGGCCCGCTGTAACCATTTCCATGAAACATCATGCTTTCCCTGGCTTAGGTCAAGTACCAAGGAAGGGTACGGTCCCATTACTGCACAAACAGGTTACAGTTTGTTTAGCCTATTACTGGTCTAAGCCTCCATTTCATAAATTTCAAACATTGCCAAATATGGTCTCTGGCCAGGTATTTGTCTTAGATGTTAAATTTACAAATGGAAGATTATAATCCTCACCTGAAGGTGTGCAGAATCCACTAAGGGAAACAGAGAAGTAAATAGTGGCAAAAATGCAGTAAGTGCTCTTACTGCAAACTGTACTAGAGAGAGGCCCTGGAGAAGTGTCACTGATGAGGTGTCAGGAACAACCATTCTAGGCAGAAAAACAACATGGGCAGAGACACGATGGAGAGGCACATGGTTAAGGCGAAGGCTAAATGCAAGGTCCTCGTGTGCAGTGAGAGGAAAAGTAGGAACCATATCATGAAGGGCTGTATTAGATGCCATGCTAAAGATCAGGCTTAGCCTAGAGGGGAAATTTTGGAAACTTACAAGGAAGAGAATAAAATAATTAGATTTGCACATTATGGAAATCACCGTGGGCCTGCAGTGGATTTTCACAGGGATTAAGACCCAAGGCAAGAAATACGAGCTACAGAGAGAATTACAATAATCTAGTAACTATTGTAATAGATTACAATAGTAATCTCTTGTAGGAAAATTACTACAATAATCTAGTAACTCTAGTTCCTAATAACTAGTGCTCTAGTTAAAAGGACAGAGTGTAAATATATTTAAGAGAATCATAATGCATTAAGATTCAGGAGCAACTATCTTCTTTTTAAAATATTTGCCTTCCTCATCTGCTAAGAGTAACCCACCAACGGCCTTTCCTAATCTCTTTGCTCATCTTTCTACATGTTCTCTCAAAAAACTCATAGATAGTCCTTTCTTCACCTGTCAACACTATGCAAAGTAGTGTAATTTATGTGGGTTATTTCTGGATACCAACGAGGACATATTAAGTATAAAACAGCCGAATGCTTTATTATGCCCTGAGGAAGACAATCACCTTTTCTATTCCTTGCTTACTTACTTAGAAAGCATTGTTCTGCTTAGAAAGTAGTTCAATTCAGGAAATGACTACAATCCAAAATACCAAATTTTGAAACTAAAAATCCCCACATTAAAAACAAAGTGCCACAGAATAAACAATGGAGCCAGTATCTTACAAGACATCATGCCACTTGTCCTCCACACCTGCCAGTGGCTTCTGAACTTTATCAGAATTAGGAACCTCACCAAGATATAATGCAGCCCAGAGCAATGCACCCGTATAACATCTATACTTGTGTCAGGGCTCCCTGGAGCCTCTTCCCTGATCCTCCGAGGTCTCTGACTCTGGGTTAAGAGCCCCCAAATATCTATCCTCGCCGTGAGTTCCAAACCCTTTTCTCCCAATGGCTCATAAACACTTTAAACAAACAAACAGACAGACAAACAAAAAACTACATCTTATTGAGATATAATTCACATATGATGTTAAAAGCGTAAAAATCCAGTGGTTTTTGGTATATTCAGAGAGGTGTACAACCATCACCGCCATCTAATTCCAGAACATTTTCATCATCTTAAAAAGCAACTCCACACTCATTAGTGATGTGTACCTGTTTCCCACAACTCCAGGCCCCTTGCAACCACTAATCTAATTTCTGTCTTTATGAATTTGCCTATTCTAGACATTTCACATAAATAAAACCATACGATATATGGGGGGGGGGGGAACCCAGCATGCCCCTGTCATTAACAAGTGCATGTAATGATTTTAATGGTGGTAAGATCAAATCTGCAAGTCAAGTGGTCTTTCTCAGTTCTTCCTCCTGAACGCCCTGGGGACATGAATATGCTCAAGGGATAGAACGGGGATGGTGGGGGGAGGGAAATATCTTTATTGGGTTCAAGAATTAGGAATATTTCAGTGCGAACAGGAGTATGTTCCTAGTTCCATTATGAAAAATAAAATGAAAGAGTGCATGGTCCCTGAAGAGCAGCATACAAGTCAAAAGACCCAAAAAGATTTATAACAACGTTGAAAACCAAAACCTGATTTTTTCCTTAAATTCTTCTATCGTCAATGACATGATGCAAAATCCAACAGGACTCTAATTGCCATGCAATTAGAGTGCTTGGCTTAAATTATGCAACACCTTGATATTCTTTTACAGTTACAGAAAAAGAAAGAAATGAAACGAGTAGGATTTTTGCCTAATAACTTTAAATTGCATTCTTCTGTAAGGTAGGAACAGATGAAAACTTAGGTAGATATATGTCTGTCTCTCTCCTTGGCATTTTATTCTGCTTGCAACGTATCACCATAGAATCGATCCCTCTTTCCAAGCATGATGCTCTAATATGCAAGTGGATATCCCCTGGGTGCCTTTGTGCAGGACAAAACATCCAGCAAGCTTAGCTTCTGGGAGTTGAATGATTTTAACTGGCCTGGAGTAAGTCCACTCTATCTGTGATACAGAACAACCCCAGCTTTCCAGCTGTGAGGAGGGGAATGCTTTGCATTATTAAATTGTAGCCATATGCTGCAAAAACAGACCTTGTAAATATGGAGAGGGACAAGAATTTAAATGGAGAGGAAACTTCAGATGCGGGCAGTCCTTTTTAAAAGAACCTTAGATACTTGAGTAATGAGTAAAAACAACTGCCTAGGGCTATGGGTACGGTCACAGCCCAACCCGGGCTAGTTAAGAGTGACACCTCTTTCACAAGGGGACCCTCACCCTCACTGTCGGGCATCCAGGTATTTAACAAAGAAGGAAAACTTGCTCTGTAAGACAAAGTGGTCTTTTACAATTTAACAAATTGCAACCTGTTTCGGTGCACGGCCTCTTAAAACTTTTCTGGAACTAGGCGCCCACATCAATATACTGAAATTTCACTTGGACTCTATGTTACTGGGTATCGTTTCAGATATCACAGGAGCCTGCAGTACAGTTATAAAGCTAGGAGAAACAAAAGTTTGGCTGTCATTTCTCCCACAGCTAGTCCTTTCTCTCAGAGCTTTGCGAAAGGACAGCATCCGCCATGTTTAAATCACGCGTGTGACTGTGCACCAAGTGGGCTCCCGACCTGTGCACGTGCACAGCACGCGACCCTGGAGGAAAGATGGAACAGAAGACAAGACGGGGGCTCCGGAGCTCTAGCAGGTGCAATAACTTGTCACAGAGGACACCCCCTGCTTGGTCAGTGCCCTGACCCCACAGCCTCAGAGGCTCTCAGCTGACATCGTGCCCCAAACTCACCCCCACTCAGGCAAGGGTCACTCACGATTCACCTCTATCTTCTGCTCACCCCCACCCACCGCCCCCACATCCCAGCAGCTACGGCTGTAACAACCGCCCCCGGGGACTCAAGTGCACACCCACTGTGAGTGCCAGGAGGCCCAGACTCGGTCCTGTTAAAGGGGCTCAGCACAAAGATTTCTCCTTTCTTTCTCTGTGTGGAAGTGCACGCTCGTGAACACTTAGCCAAGCGTAGACGAGGCCAACGTTCATTTTTTCACAAGGCATCGCACCACAGTAAATGGTCTTATTCATCAGGTGCAGGGGAGGAGAGCAAGGAAAAAAGTACTAATGATGCAGTGGGATTATACTGACTTAAGCTTTTGGACCCACGAAAAAAAGTGAGTTTTAACCTCCGTCCGCCAGTAACTAATCGGAACCACGGGCAAATCACTTACCGTCTTTGCCCCATTTTTGTAAGTAAAGAGAAGAAACTAAACTAGCAGTGTATAAGCACTGACATCTTATGCTTTCTTGAGTGTGTCAAGCAAAAAAAAAAAAAGGATGTTGGATTATAGTAGTAAATTATTCATTTGAAAATTTTAACTGTTTCCTTGGTGGGGGGATGTGTAAGCAAATATAAACATAACATAAAACAGACGTGTCCCACTCTGCCTGGGAGAATCTGATAAGACACATAGAAGAGTTTGGACATACAGGATAAACAAGATTTTGTAGGATGGACGCAGAAGGCCTGGCAGAGGAAGAGCAATGTATTGCATGAAAGAAAGGGACAGAAAAGGACCTGGTGTCTGATACTGAATAGCATTTAAACTCATGACATAGAATGTGGGTAATAAGCAGTGAGATATCAGGAGTTTTTAATTTTTTTTAACGTTTATTTATTTTTGAGAGAGAGAGAGAGAGAGACAGCACGAGCAGGGGAGGAGCAGAGAGAGTGGGAGACACATAATCGGAAGCAGGCTCCAGGCTCTGAGCTGTCAGCACAGAGCCCGACGCAGGGCTTGAACTCGTCAACTTCGAGATCATGACCCGAGCCGAAGTTGGACGCTCAACCAACTGAGCCACTCAGGCGCCCCTGAAAATGCTTTTAGACAAGCAAAAACCGAGAGAAATTTGTTGCTACTATAGAGATATTTAATGGAATTCTTCAAGAAACAGGAAAATGATCCCAGATGGAAGGTTAATTGTACAAGAAGAAATGAAGAGCATAAGGAAGAATAAATAGATGGGTGAATCTAAATGAATATTTACTATAAAAAAAATAAATAGCATGATTTCAAAGTATAACCTCCAGTTTGAAAACTCTTGCCCCATCAGCCTTTTGAGTCATTATTCTAGTTGTACGGCCATCATGGAAATAAGCACGAAGATACTGTGACAAGGCAGAGCAAAGGCATCCTGACAGCTTGGGGACACGGAAAAGATCTCCTAAGACAGAAACAAGTATAAATTATCTCTGATTCCTCCACTTACATTCTTCACTCCTGAAAAATTCAATAGCCCACGGTTTCTCCTACAAACCCTACTCTTCCTTTGCTTAGGGTGTTTGCTCACGCTATTCTCTGACTGAAGCGCAAACATCCTCTCTCCCTCACTTCCCAATCTCTGTATGTCCAAGTCTTTCAGAGTTGAATAAAAACTTCCCTGCCACACACCACCAACCATCCCCGACACTCACTCCAACTCAACTGTGGTAATCTTTGTCTTTTATAAGGTCATGATCTCACGGTTCCTGGGATCAAGCCCCGCGTCGGGCTCTGTGCTGTCAGAACAGGGCTCCCCAGACAAGACTCATGGGCTATCTAACCAAGAGATAGCTCCAAGCTATCTCACACAGAGGAAAACTCAAATCTGATAGAGAAGACAGTGAATCAAATTTTGGGAATGTTAAATTTTGAGCTGCCCATGGGACGTATAGGGAACTGTGTCCAAAAAGTAGTCAGGCACATGAAACATCAGGAGAGAGATCTGTTCCAAAGGTGCATATCTGAGAATAACAAAAGGTAAGTGACCTTGAAGTCACGGCGGGGGGGGGGGGGGGGGGGGGGGGG
>NC_064807.1:38493914-38496993 GCF_023721935.1 Panthera uncia
GGGGGGGGGGGGGGGGGGGGGGGGGGGGGGGGGGGTGGGGGGCGGCGCGCGGGTCTGCAAACACATGGAGAACTAAAGATAAAAGTCTGGTTAAGTAAAGGGAAGAAGCAACTGGAAGGAAACATAATGGTTCCCCGGTTACTAGGAAAAGGCCCTGTTTTCAAAAGCACAGGCAACAAAAGCAGAAAGCAGGTGAAATTATATCAAACTAGAGCTTCTGCCCAGCAAAGGAAAACACTTAACAGCGTGTTACTGTGACCAATGGGATGTGAGAACACAGTTGCAAACCACGTATCTGAGAAGGAGCTAGAAAAGAAATTCCTACAACTTAGTAGCAAAGCAGAACAAAAACAACTACTAACGTGACTTAAAAATGGGCTAAGGATTTGAGTGGGGTCTCTGCAGAGAAGATACACACATGGATGGCCAGCTGGCATAGGAGAAAAGGCTCAGGAAATGCAAATAAAAATCACAACGCGATATCACGTCACACCTATCAGGATGGCTATTGTCAAGTAAACAAACGGCAACAAGTGTTTCAGAAAATGTGGGCAAATCCAAGTCCTTGCACTCTGTTGGTGAGAATGCAAAATGGTGCGGCCACTATGGGAGAAAAGTATGGCAGTTCCTCAAAAAACTAAAAGTAATACTACCGTATGATCCAGCAATCTCACTCTTAGGTATTTATCCAAAAGAACTAAAACCAAGATATTAAAGAGATATCTGCCTTCCCGTGTTCACTATTGGCACTATTCTCAATAGCCAACATGTGGAAAGAGCCTAAATGTCCATTGACAGATGAATGTACAAAGAAAGCATGGTGTATGTATACAAGGGGATACTATTCAGCCTTTAAAAAGAAAAGAAATTTTGGAATATGCAACAACATGAATGAACTTTGACAATAACATGCTGAGTGAAATAAACCAGTCACAGACAAACAAATGCTTCACGATTCCACCTATGTGAGGTATCTCACATAGGTGGAATCCGAGTCAATTCGTGGTTGTTAGGGGCTGGGGTAAAGGGGAAATGGGGAGTTGCTAATCAACAGGCTTAAAGTTTCAGTCAAGCAAGATGAATAATAGCTCTAGAGATCTGTTGTGCAACACTGTAACTATATTCACTTAAAAAGTTCTTAAGAGGGCAAATCTCATATTAAGTATTCTTATAATAAACTAAAACTTTAAAAAAAGCAAGGGAGTTTTAAGTAGAACATGGTCAACTGGATCAAATAAAAGCTCAAGAACATTGGAGCTGGACTAGAACGGAAAAGAACCACTGGCCTAGGATCATAAAAAGTTATGAGCTTAAATGAGCATGATTTTATGTGGAGACAGAAGCACAGGTGTGGGAGAAGTTAAGGAGGAATTTTAGAGTCCTTTTCATGAGGAAGAAGGGACATGTGGGACTCTAATTTGAAGCAAGTGTCTGAACGAGGGGCAAAAGACTCATTTTTTTAAACAAGAAGTAAGTTGCCAGGAATGAATAAAGGTGATATATGCGGAAAGCTGGAAAAAGAAGGGACACAGAAAATTTTCAATGGAGACAGAAAAGTTGGCGGCTTCCAAAAGTAGGACCACTATAAAAAGGCAAGCGGGAAAAATATTTGCAGGATGTGAATACAAAGGACTAAGATATAAAGTGTTGCCAAGGGAAAAGCAATCTCTAATGATACATTTGTATCCTTTCTCATATCACTACTAGAAACTGTGTCACAAAATTTCACACCACATCTCCCTTGATGTCAAAAGCCTTAGAACAAAAGTCACTACCTAAAAACTACAATTCTACCCCACATAAAACTTGAAAATATCTTTCTTTGCCTCTTTTATATAATCTCTAACATGCTCTTCTTATGTATCCTATCTTGAGCTATAACTTTGTCTATGTCATCTTAAGCTTTTAGAAGAATGCTATGTAAAACAAATCAACACATTTCTATTTGGATCCGCATCACATGATACTTCCTGTAGGAAGTCTTTTTGATGAACCTAGCTAGAAGAGAAAGGAGGATGGAAAAGCCCTCGCTTGTACCAAACACCTGCTACTTGCCAAGTATGCTCTCCCATCTGATGCTTACAACTGGCGGGGGTAGAATTGCGCTGAATTCCAGAGAAGTTGGCTGATTTGCTCATGCTCCTCATGGGCCTCATGATCATGGTAAAACATGGAGCCTCGATTCAGGGGGACAAATTTAATTCCAAAGTTCATGTTCTTCCCACTCCACCTTGCTCCCTACAATGGTTGGAAACAGTATTTCACAACTTTGAACTCCCATGACACTGGAGTTGTCACACTGACTCTTCCTCAAGTAGTCTGCATTAAAATTATAAAATTTTATGTATTTATGAAAACAAAAGTGTGGGGAGGGCAAGGTCCATTTGTAATGCAAAACCACGGTAAAACCATTAGCTATTTTACCTTCCACAGCATCTAGCCTAGAGCCATGCATACAATAGATGCTCATTAAACATCCATTACAGAAAAATCCACCTATAGACAGATGTTTATTGTCCTTGGTGTAGCATGGTGTATATTTCCAACTTCCCCAAGGCCAATGGCAGACTTTACCCATTTAAAGCCGACTCAACCCACACCCTGTATACTGGAATGTAATATTTAATTCTGAATCCAGCAACCCATGGGCACTCAATTAATTTTATTTGTTGCCCAACAGGGTAGGTAATTGGGGAGACATGGAAATATCTCCTTCTTTCATGACCTTATAAGACATTCTTAAATTATCTTTTCCTCCCAAAAGTAGTACTAGGTGATCAGACTAAAACCATTGTAGAGGCTGGGCCTGGTGCTACTTCTAAACAGATCAACTTTTGCAAAGTAGGGGTTGTACCCAAGCACCCATATGCAGCCTATAAAAATAAGGAGCTGAGGGCGATGTGCCCTTCTGGCTTTTTAAGAGTAATTTGCCAAGGGACGCCTGGGTGGCTCAGTCGGTTAAGTGTCTGACTTCAGCTCAGGTCATGATCTCACATTCATTGAGTTCGAGCTGTGCTGACATCTCAGAGCCTGGAGCCTGCTTCGGGTTCTGTGTGTGTCTCTCTCTCTGCAACCCCCC
>NC_064807.1:38497093-38513140 GCF_023721935.1 Panthera uncia
CCCCCCCCCCCCCCCCCCCCCCCCCCCCCCCCCCCCCCCCCGCCATCGCACTCTGTCTCTCTCTTTCTCAAAAATAAATAAACATTTTTAAAACTTTTTTAAACAGGAATTTGCCAAGAAAACGCATTCCTAATCTTCTACTCCTATAATCTGAATTCTATTCTAAATTTGAACATTTAAGAACTTTACTGAATGTGATATCTTAAACAAAATTAGAGGATAAAAAGGAAAAACGTCTCTGAAACAAAATCTGTTACAAAAAAAATCTTTTTATTTTTGCACTGACTTGTAACAAGACCTCATTCTAAAATTACATTAAAGGTTTACCTACGATGTCAAGCCTTACTTACCACAGTTAACCATCCTTCCACTGTATTTCTATTTATACTTCCATGAATAGAAAGCCTGTTTATATTCTGTTGTATATTGTCTAATGCCAGAGTTTAAAATTACTTCTAAATTTCATGAAATCATGCCTTTTTCTCTATTAAAAAAATGCTTGATTCTTATGGATACAATAAATGAGAACATGAGAATGGGTGGGTCTGAACTTACTGAGGAGTAAATAGGCTATGATTTTTTTAAAAAAAATCAGAGTAATTTTTCTTTTCGTTGACTTTGAACATCATATTCTAAGACAAAACATGCTTTATGAGCTCCTTCAGGGCCTATGAAAAATGTATGTGCCTTCGCATGCAAAAAGAAAAATGTTATATTACTTCTGTAACTATTAGAGAGTAACGTTTGTCCCAAATTCTAAGTTCTGGAGACATCAGTGAGAAGTCAAGCAGATATGGGCCCTACTGATTCCAACAGATGATAACTACAGCTACAGATGCTGAGCTAGCTTTATCGATAATTATTTGGTTGGTTTTCATTAGTTTCAAGACAACCCTCTGTTGACTTTAATCTCAGTACCTATAAAATGGAGTTGGGGAGAGATCAACTGCAAAATTTTTATTATTTAGAGAATTTCTTAAATGCAAGATCAGCATATCCTTATATACACTTAATATACACTATAATGGATCAAAGAGGAAATGAAAAGAGAAATCAAAAAATACGCTGAGGCAAATGGAAATGGAAATGAAACACACCAAGATTTATGGGGTGCAGCAAAAGCAGTTCTGTAAGGGAAGTTCATAGTGATAAATGCCCACCTCAAGAAACAAGAAATGTCTCAAATGAACAAGCTAACTTTATACCTTAAGAACTAGAAAAAAAGAAAAACAAAGTCCAAAGTTAGCAGAAGGAAGGAAATAACAAAGATGAGAGCAGAAATAAATGAAGCAACTGATGGTGCAAATAGAAAGGATCTTAAGAGACTACTACGAAAAATTACACGCTAACACACTGAATAACCTAGAAACAATGGATAAATTCCTAGAAACATACAACCTACCAAGACTGAACCATGATGAAACAGAAAATCTGAACATACCAATTACTAGTAAGGAGATAGAATAAGTAATCAAAAACCTCCCAACAAACAAACTTCTGTATAGACAGCTTCACAGAAGAATTCTGCCAGTCCCCCCGCCCCAAAAAAAAAAAACCAAAAAAAAAAAAAAAAAAAAAAACAAAAAAAAAACTAACACAATCCTTCTCAAACAAATAAAAGACAAGGGAACTCCTCCAAACTCATTTTATGAGGCCAGCTTTACCCTGAGACCAAAACCAGAAAAGGATGCCAGAAGAAAAGAAATATTTCTATGAACATAGATGCAAAATCCTCAACAAAATATTAGCAAACCAAATTCAACACTACATTAAAAAGATCATCACCATGATCAAGTGGGATTTATCCCAGCGATGCAGGGATGGTTCAACATCTGCAAATCAATGTGATACACCACTTTAACAAAATGAAGGATAAAAATTATATAATCACTTCAACAGATGCAGAAAAAGCATTTGACAAAATTCAATGTCTGTTTATGATAAAAACTTTCAACAAAATAGGTACAGAGGGAAAATACCTCAAAATAATAAAGGCCATATATGACAAGTGCACAGATAATATCATACTTGATGGTGAAAAATTGAAAGCTCTTCCTCTAAGATCAGGAGCTAGACAAGGATGCCCACTCTACTACTTTTATTTAACATAGTACTCATAGCACTGGAAGTCCTCGCCAGAGCAATTAGGCAAGTAAAAGAAATAAAAGGTATCCAAATTGGAAAAAAAAAAAAAAAAGAAATAAAACTGTCACTATTTGCAGATAACTTGATATTATATATTGAAAATCCTAAAGACCATCAGAAAACTGTTAGGACAAGAACACGTGGGTGGCTCAGTCAGTTAAGTGTCCAATTCATGATCTGGGCTCAGGTCATGATCTCACGGTTCATGAGTTCAAGCCCCACTTGGGATTCTGTCTCTCCCTCTCTCTGCCTCTCTCTCTAAAAATAAATAAACAAACCTAAAAAAAAAAAAACCTATTAGAACAAACAAATTTGGTAAAGTTGCAGGATAAAACATAAATACTCAAAGTCTGTTGCATTTCCACATGTTAATAGTGAACTATCAGAAAGAGAAATGAAGAAAACATCCCATTTACAATTGCATCCAAAAAAATTAAAATACCTAGGAATATATTTAACCAAGGAGGTGAAAGACCTGTATATTGGAAACTAGAAGACATCAATGAAAGACATAGATGAAGTAAAAATAAATGGAAAAATATTCTATGCTCACAGATTGGAAGAATTCATATTGTTAACATGTTCATACTACCCAAAGGAATCTACAGATTCAATGCAATCACTATCAAAATTCCAAAGGCAATTTTCACAGAAATAGAACAAGCAGTCCGAAGAGTTGTATGGAACCATAAAAGATTCCAAAAAGCGAAAACAATCGTGAGAAAGAACAAAGCTAGAGGCATCACACTCCTTGACTTCAAACTGTATTATAAAGCTATAGTAGGGGCACCTGGGTGGCTCAGTCGGTTAAGCATCCGACTTCAGCTCAGGTCACGATCTCGCGGTCCGTGAGTTCGAGCCCCGCGTCAGGCTCTGGGCTGATGGCTCGGAGCCTGGAGCCTGCTTCTGATTCTGTGTCTCCCTCTCTCTCTGCCCCTTCCCCGTTCATGCTCTGTCTCTCTCTGTCTCAAAAATAAATAAACTTAAAAAAAAAAAAAAAGTGTGGTATTGGTACAAAATCACATGCACTGATCAATGGGACAGAGCAGAGAGCCTAGAAATAAACTCCTACATATACACTCAGTTCATTTACGACAAAGGAGCCAAGAATACACAATGGGGAAAGGACAGTCTTTTCAATAAACAGTGTTGGGACAATTGCACCATCACATGCAAAAGAATGAAACTGGACCACTATTTCTTCTGTACACACAAAACTAACTCAAAATAAAGACTTGAATGTAATGCTTGAAACTGTAAAACTTTTAGAAGAAAACATAGGCAGTAAGCTCTCTGACATCAGTCTTGGCAATGATTTTTTGAATCTGACACCAAAAGCAAAAGCAATAAAAGCAAAAATAGACAAGAGGGATTACATCAGTCAAAAAAGTTTCTGTATAGGAAAAAAGACCATTAACAGAAAAAAAATGCAACCTATTAATCGGGAGAAATATTTGCAAATCATATATGTGATAAGCAGCTAATATCCAAAATATATGAAGAATTCACACAACTCAAGAGCAAAAAAAAAAAAAAATTCTGACTTAAAAAATGAGCAGAGGACCTAAATAGACATTTTCCAAAAAAGACCCACAGATGGCCAACAGGTACATGAATAAATACTCTACACTCTACATTATTAATAATCATGACAATACAAATCAAAACCTCAATAAATGAGATATTCATTACCTCACACCTGTTAGAATGGATATTACCCGAAAGACTAGAAATAACAAGTGTAGGCAAGACTATGGAGAAAAGGGAGCCCACTGCACTGTTAGTGGGAATGTAAATCGGTGCAATCACTATGGAAAAAAGTATGGACACTCCTCAAAAAACTAAAAATATAACTCTACATGATCAGCAATTCCACTTCTGGGTTTTTATTTTCAAAAACGAAAACAATAATTCAAAAAGATATATCCCCATGTTCACTGCAGCATTACTTACAACAACCAAAATGTGAAAATAACTTAAGTTTCCATCTATGGATTAATGGATAAAGAATATGTGGTGTATATATATATATATATATATATATATATATATGGAATATATATATGAAATATTATTCAACCATAAAAAACTAGGTAATCTTGCCAACTGCAAAAACATGGATCTCAAGGGCATTGTCCTAAGTGAAAGAAATCAGACAGTAAAAGATACCATATGCTCTCTCTGATATGTGGAATATATTTATTATATAGATTTATTTCTACATTTTAAATTAATTAAATTTATATTATATTATATTATATATTTATTTGTATTTATATACATAATAAAGAATTTCTTAAATGTCAGATGAGAATATTGCTATAGTTAATAGATACTCCTTGTTTAATGTATTCCATTGTTTATCTAGTTCCATCCTTGTTCCAGAGAGGATATAAAGTAGTTTATTTGACATTCACCCAATATATGATCCTAATGATTTCCAGAGGTTTGGCCAGAGTACATGCAGACAATCAACAGACAAAATAGCACAAGCACCCTATAAGATGTTCAAAAAAGAAAAGTAAGATAAAGCCATGTCATTCCAGTTGAGAAGGCTCTGGTTAATGATACTTAGAGCGCTTCGTAAGTTTTCATCGTAGTATTTGCAAAAATGGCCCTAAGATCCAGTATTTCTTTGTTGTATTTCCAGCCAAGAGAGAGCTAGCTCCCCACATAACTACAGACTTCCTAAATTCCAAAATGAGGTGTCAGCGACTAGCTGACTTAGAGGCAAAATCCAATTTCCAGATTGCCTTGTTTTTCTTGGCTATTAACTATTCGGGCATTAGGCAAGTGACTGAGATTGGGGTATCTAAAAGATCGCAGCTCAGGGAATATTAAGACACAGAACAACAGGGTTAAGTCAAAGTTAATTTCAAAAGATAGCCATTCAATCACATATTTCGTGAAAGTGACAATGGAGATTTTAATTATCACAAATAAAATTAGGACAGCGTCTAAGTCCCTAAATTAGTGGTCTACTCTCCTTTGGGCCAAACAGTTATTTGCTATAGTTGAGAGAAGATGCAGAGTTCTTTGGCTTAGAAGGGATTAATTTAATGTTCAAAAAGAAGTAACTAAATATAAACATATTACTTCCGACCCCATCATAAACAAAGAAAATGTGTATCACAAAAAAATAAATAAATAAAGAAGTGGTCTAGTGCTTCTTGACTAAAATAACAATGTCATATCCTTGGACACCACCAGAATTTTAGAGCACCTTAGCCCTGAAAAGATTATGGTGCCCATCCCACCATGTAACGAAGAATAAAAACAAAATACGAAACCACAGATAGTATAAGGAAATGCAATAAACTGCTTAACGGCTTTTTAAAGTAAAAAAAACAGTGGCTCGGTCGGTTAAGTGTCCTTGGCTCAAGACACGATCTCATGGTGCATGGGTTCGAGCCCTGCGTTGGGCTCTGTGCTGACAGCTGGGAG
This sequence comes from Panthera uncia, assembly GCF_023721935.1. NCBI lineage: Eukaryota > Metazoa > Chordata > Mammalia > Carnivora > Felidae > Panthera > Panthera uncia. Next base: position 38,502,683 of record NC_064807.1, read on the forward strand.
CCTGGAACCTGCTGCAGATTCTGTGTCTCCCTGTCTCTCTGCCCCTCCCCCACTCACACTCTGTCGGTCTCTCTCTCTCTCAAAAATAAACATTAAAAAAAATTTAATGTTTAAGTAATAAAAATAAGCCCTTGAAAATATGCTTTTAAAAATAACAAATACCAAATATCCCTCCTTTCAAAAATGTGCTGCTTTTGTTTGCTTATGCTCAGTTTGCTCACTAAGTTCTAAACCCCAACAAGAAGCACAAGTTAAAAAATTAAAGGCCTATATGAAGACATCCAGACTAGTTTGAAGAGCTTCAAGGTCACCCTTCAGAAGTTCTTCTGAATCAGCAGGGAAGTGGTCTCCGTGTCAGACAGTCATGTCTGATGCTGGAGAAAAGCCAAGCTAGAGGGGGGTTCGATTTGTGCGCAGACACATGCATGACTGATTGGGATTCCACCTTCACGTCTCCTGTGGGGAACAGATTTCACAGAGCTTCCACCTCCAAAAGGACTTGAATTTTCGCCATCTCTTCCCAAGCTGTTGAAAAGGAGATGGTGGCCGCCGCATGGCTTACACACCCCCCAAGTAAAACGACCGGTTGTAGGAAAAGTGTTAGCCCTCAAAGAGACCTTTTTCCAAAGTTTAGCTAGCTTCTCTTTGTTATAACAACACAAGCAGCAAAGTGATTGTTTCATTGTTTACGGTCGTAGACTGAATTTTCCCATGAATGCATTGTGCCTTTTTGAGATCCTGCATCTGAAACTTTGCAGATTTCACATTTCAGCCAAAGAAAAAGCCTCCTAAAGATAAATTAGGCTCTAAAATACCAAACATGCTTATACTTAATGAAAAGAGCTTTCAATAATATGTATAGTTTATCCTAATTGACTGAAAACAAAACCTTAATAAGTTCAGGTTTTTCACATTTCAGATTAGAAACCTTTCTATATTCCTAGTGGCTTGATTTATTTCAAGGCATTCCAGAACAAACTCTTACTTTCCTCAAACCAGATTCTATAATAATCTCCGTGATCAGGTGCATAATACAATGATACACAATGTATGTTAAAATGATGGAATGTTTCTGAATCATTAAAGAAAAATCAAATTTTATTTTATTTTATTTGGGTATCATATATGTTTTATTATATTCTACCTGAGAAACCGGTAATTGATGTACCATTTAAGTATATACAATATCCAACTAATCATAGTATGATCTACAACATCACAATTTTAAGACATCGTTCGCAAAAAGGTTTGATTTCCAAAGAAAATTTAACAGGGAAAAAAATTAGACGTGTCCTACCTTGATTACTTCTGTTTGTCATATTATATGCAAACAGATGATTTAAGAGATGTGCTACGCTGAAGGTAGCAAAAGAAAAATTTAACCGAGCTTCTTGACAAATATTGAAAAATCAAATTCTGACATTATATAACAATTCAACAACTATTCAGCTTAAGTACAGAACATAGCTTAAGTACAGAACATTTTTAAGTGAGGGTAATTCTTTCTGTACATGTTCAGAAATGAATTTCAAACAATAACAGCTTTATCAATTTCAAATGCAAAGAACATATCCTTTGTTTAGTCTGACTGACTTACATTACTTATCCACTTTTCTTCTATTAACCCTCCCCCACCCTATTCTTTGTAAAATGAGTGAGGAAGGTTTTACAAAATATTTGGACACAATTCACTTTGGGTTATCATGCTATGCAGAGAAAGTATTACGCAGCTGAAAAGAAGAAATTTTAGGGAAGTTAAAGACATTATACGCTAATGAAATTTTCTCAACTTCAGAAAATGTCTGACAAAATTTATTAGATTCAAAATAGTCTGTCTTTTTGGTTCTAATCTCCCACCAACACAAAAAATAAAATAATACATTTAACTGGAAATTACATTTAAAACTGTTGTGATTTTTGCCTGTTTTGTTATTGATCTGTAGGAATTTTGAAGGATTCTGACTTTAAAAAGTGGAGAAAATTCAACTTAGGGTACATTTTTCAACCTATATTTAATTAGGACTTTTTACCTTTGAATTATATGCCATTTCTGTCCAACAGTAAGGTTTTGTATAATACCACACAGGTTAAGATGTAGTTGGAAAAAATATAGTTTTTCTAAGATAAAAATAAAGAACAAAGTACAGGCAAGACTCAGAAATAAAAAAAATATATTGTTTTGACCTCACACTTTTCCTTGCGTATTTACTTCCTGTATCTTTCAACATCATTTTAATTTTTTTTTTTCAACGTTTTTTATTTATTTTGGGGACAGAGAGAGACAGAGCATGAATGGGGGAGGGGCAGAGAGAGAGGGAGACACAGAATCGGAAACAGGCTCCAGGCTCCGAGCCATCAGCCCAGAGCCCGACGCGGGGCTCGAACTCACGGACCGCGAGATCGTGACCTGGCTGAAGTCGGACGCTTAACCGACTGCGCCACCCAGGCGCCCCTCAACATCATTTTAAAACAAGACTGGCCTGACATATTTTCTTACACGTTGGGGGTTCTTCAGGTATTTCCACCTCATATTAGCAAAGCATTAGGACAAGGGAGATCAAATAATTAAGGACCTGACACTAACTCTCCCTGAGGAAACTTTTATTATTACCTTTCATAAACGTTTTGGTTTATTTTCAATGGAAAAAAAAAAACAGATCAGATTATTTTGGGAAGTAGAGGGCACGTGTGGTGAGTGTGGATTGTTTTGTTTGTTTTGTTTTGTTTTTGTTATTCCTAGAGCACTCTTTTACCAAAGTTACAGATATAATCAAAATCCTTACGGTAACAAATATTAGAAACCCTGCTTTGACAAGTTTTACGTCCTGAGGAAAAATAAAAAAACTCTCCCAAATCAATGTCAAATTCTGTATGTTCAGATTTAGGAACAACAAAACTATGAAGAGAGCCAAGTTATAAAAGCCCATTTTCAGATCTGGAACAACTTCTGAAAATAAAGAGGGTATTTGGCATGTATTATACTAAAGGACAAGTCCGACTTTCATTATTCCCTGATTCTTGGAATCCAATAAAAACCTTATGGAAGAAAAACTCGTTTGCAAAAAAAAACCCTTCCCTGAAAACATACCCAACCACGACCACACCCCTCCTTTTAAAGTAATGACGGTTGATAAACTATAATAAGAGTATGGAAATTTTTACTTTTTCTGGTGCATTTTAAAAGGATGACTAAGAGGGTTTTTTGGCTTTTTAAGCAGCAATGACGTTTAGCACCTGAACAATGCGCAACTAAAATCCGTGCGTGTTCATTTTTCCAGAAACACCAACAAAAATTAAAACGGTGATTCGGTTAAGACTGATGACGCCCGCATAGAAGTATCCGCCACTGTGAAGGGCCCAAACAGAATCACCTCGCACCCTGATCATACCTGCCTACCAGAACAAAAGAGGCAGCTGACCAATGATGGGGTGTTGATCAAAACAGTGGTACCTTTGTTCTCCAACAATGTTAGATTGCAAACGTCCTGGAACACATATTTACCTGGAGGATTCTTGGCAGGATCATTGTGGCTTGGACTTCCTGATTGTCCAGAATCTATAAAGAAATCACAGAAAATGTTTTCTTTTTAATTTGTTTTGAAAGAATTTCACAATCCTCAAACGGACTTTAAAGAAAAAATTTAAGGCCCAACAATGAAGCTGAGTGTTGAAATAGAGTATACTTTCCCAAGCCTTTCGGCGGTAACATTTTATTTATCAAGCTAGATGAATGTCCATACATATTTCTATGTCAAATGGGGGGGGGGGTGAGTAGAGATCTATCATCTTCTCAGGACGGAGCAAGGCTTTCTGGAAACAAAAGGTCTGGCCACAAAGCCGCTGAAGGTGGTTTGAAGGTTGGGCCTGTCAGTAGCAATATGAAATAAAGCAGATACATTCCCTAAAAATGCAACCTGAGTGTAATTAAACATGCTTTTAAGAACCTGAAAATGTTTTTATTCCATGAGTATAATAGATAGAAACGAGAGTCTGTTTTTCCAGGATTTCATGTGCATACACACATATCCACTCCCATAATCTCCCAACCTACTGGATCCAGGCCCAGATTTGCCTGCATCCCATAATAGCAATCGATTTGCAAACACCCAAGAAAAGCATAAATTACTAGGTAGAAACTAACAGAGCTTTGTGGAGAGCAAATTGTTGGATCAATTTAATTTCCATCTGTGATAGACAGACTCTGCAGATAAGGAGAAAAAGATCAATGTAGTGTATCTGAATTTCCTATCCCACGTTATTCTTCATTGATGCTTTCTGTAGGGAAAGCAACGTGGAGGCAATACTACAGTTAGGCAACATGCCCTTCCTAGCTAATCTAACACTGTTGTGTTTTGCTCGCTCCTCTTTCCTCCGTGTCCCCTCTGCATTTATCTGTGTCATTTGGCCCCATGTTATTATACACTTACTTGCAGGTTGCTTTGTAATCTTCCTTTATTGGTTCTAGTGTTTAAGTTTTGTCTCCCCAACTAAATTGCATGCTCCAAGGCAGAAGCAGAGATTCTGTCTACTCCTTTTGTGTCTCCCTCAGGGTGCGGGGGTGCTGCTCGTGGCTGTGAATGCACTGGGCTTTCGGTAAATGCCAGAGGAATGACAGGCTCAGATGCAGCCGCCTTGCTTGCCTGCCTAGAGAAGGCAGTTTTGAACTGGATAGTGCATGCCAACAAAATTTGATAGGTGGCCCTAGATAAGTCTCTTCCCTGAAATCCTGCCATGGTACCTAAGCCAAGATAGGAATCCAGTCTCGTTTAAGCAGAAAAATCTTACACTGTTTTGTTTGGTTTTTTTCAGCAGGGTTATTCTGCTCTTCCGTTAAGCGATTTAACATACAGCAATTGCTGCTTCTCTTACTAAATGCAAGGGCATCCTGTTAGCTTCTTACCGTACAAAACTTGGTGATTTATTTTTGTGCTTTGCCTCATGCCTGTTCACCAGATTTAATGCTGAGATCAGAAGTCTACCTCTTCATCCATTTTCCTTCATCTCTCTCTCTCTCTTTTTTTTTTTTTTTTTTTTTTTTTGCCCTAGGATAGTTTTCGTGAAATCTTAGCAAATATATTTACGGATTCCCACATTATCTTCCAATTCATTTCCGATTTCCCAAAATGGAAGTAAAGAAACTGGTAAGGGTTACTCCTGCAGTCTGAGTTTCAGCTAGTGTCTCCTGCTGACAGGCACAGAGTTGGGTATTCTCTACAATGCTTGTCTCTAATCTCTCATGAATACTATGGCTTTTTCTGGAAGGGAGGCAAGACTCAGTGACTTATAACTTAGAAGATCAATCTTTCTCTTTCTACATTCCTATAAAAGATGGTATAATATTGGCCAGTTTCCAGGCATGGAGTATGATAGTTACATAAAAATGATAAATGACATTATTTTGCTACGGCTTCAGCTATTTCTGCCTTGAGTTCTTCTGACAAATGTCCTTCAATATCGATAGTACATTCCAGTTTAATTTCTCAAGTGACTCTAACATTTTGAGAAGTTCCTACTTATTATTAACATACCCACTGACCAGAGATTCTTTGTATTTTCTTTTTCCTTCTAAAATGACTTCACGTTTATGGAGGTCTAAACATGCATCCCTCAAGGTGGCTAATGCCACCTTCCTGATGACACAACATGAGGTCAGTTGAGGTTGTCCTCAGGGAACAGGAGTTGTCGACTCTCTGTGAGCCTTAGCATGTTTCCTTAAATCAATTTCAAAATGGCACCACAAAACTCTTTCCCAACATCTGGCTACTAAAACTTAGGTCAATTGAAGAATGAAGGTCTCTTCTACTCCCAAGAAAGTATTCAGCTAGAACAATGGCAACCCCTTTTACCACAACATCCCACTTGGGAAACCCTATTCTTTTCTGCTGCAAATTACCCTTTCCCTCATTTCCAACAAATGCACACCAACTTCATTTGAAAATAATATTATTACTAAAAAAACCACAAGTATTTGAGGGAAAACTGAAGAAGACACTAAATTTGAGTCACACACTTGCTTTTCATAAGAATTCCACTTTCTAAAATGATCTGGCATTTACTGGCACACAATGGAAGATTTTCCCTCATATTCCAAAGTCTGTGCCTTCTCATGAAGGAAAATAGCATATACTGGATCCCAAAACATAGAAGAGGGCCCCCTCAGGGAGTGAGCCAGTGAACATTTACTTTTCAGACTGTAAATTCTAAGGCTATAATCTACTCTTAACTCTCACGGCACCTTATACTGGTCACTTAATTCCAACTGCTGGAAAAGGAAATAACCAGAAAGTCACAGTTGGCAGAGAAACCAAAAAGAACTGTTATTGTGGTTAGCTTCAGAGAAGGAATTATTCAGACCACATCTAAAACCCTTCCAATTCACCACCCAGGTCACATTACTCTACACCCAAAGGTTTTACTCAACCACCTCCATCATCAAGTCCTGTGTGTGTGTGTGTGTGTGTGTGTGTGTGTGTGTGTGTTCTTAATATGTTATTATGAATTCTAGTTCTGTTCCTCACTAGTAGTGGGATTTTTGTGCAAAATTACTTCATTCTTGGAGCCCTGTGGGCCTGATATTTAAAACTGTTGTACTATCTACCTCATAGAGCTGTTGCAAAGCTTTTATTATATAAACCATCAAGCCCTGGCCAGGCACATTCTATACAATCAGTAAATGAAAGATAGTAAACACAGAGGTCACATTAAAAAAAATGATTAATATTCCTTTTTTTTTTAATTTTGAGAGAGAGAAAGAGAGGATGAGCTGGGATGGGGAGACAGACAGAAAGCGAGAGAGAGAATCTCAAGCAGGCTCCACACCATCAGCACAGAGCCTGATGTGGGGCTCAATCCCACAAGAGTGTGTGCCCACTGAGAATTCCCATGTAAATGCTATAGCCCCCCTCTCTTCTCAAGAGAGGAAGGCACTACCATCACAAAACTCTCAGGAGCTGTCACACTCAAAAGGCAGTAAATACCAGCCACCTGATGAAGACTACCTTCCAGAAGACTGAAGTCTTTGGAGAGCAAGACTGGTAAGAATAGGGGTTGTAAGTTGCCCAGCACATTGGGTCTTGAATCCAGGATCAATTTGGATGCAGTGGAAAACAAGAGAGGGGAACGGACCTTGCAGGCAGGAGACCTAAACCAGTCCTCCATCATACCCTCCACATTTTATTTTCTCTTCCTTGATCTTAATCTAGACCTTCTACGTTTCTTTGTCTCTTTCTGACTTCACCGGACATAACGTACAACTGAAATAGTTTGTATTACATACTTACAAAAATCTCTTTTAGCCCATTCTCTATGTTTTAAAAGTATAAATAAACATATATCTTCTTCTTGGAAGAAAATAGTTAATGAATCCATTTCTAGATCACTACTTTCTTTTTAAGTTCATTTAATTATTTGTGAGGGGGGAGAGGCAGAGAGGGAGAGAGAATCCCAAACAGGCTCCACACTGTCAGTGCAGAGCCCAATGCGGGGCTTGATCCCATGGACCATGAGATCATGACCCGGCCCGAAATCAACAGTCGGATGGACTCCCAAGTGACTGAGCTACACAGGCATCCCCTAAATTACTTTATAAACTCAATCTATTCCTCCTCCCCCAGAAACAAGAAAAGGTTCACATCTCCAAATGACCTTTTCCAACTTTTCTTCCATTCTTTTGTTCCATTCCCTTTTAAAAAGCAGTCAGCCTTTTATGGTCCTTCTACTATCTAAACTTTACCTAAACAGGCGCCAGTTTCCCTAATGGCCCAATTTTAAGGAAGATCCTGGGATATATAAGTGACCTAAATGATTTGTCCAAAGTTACATGGCAACTCTTGAAACATATGTTCTCTCCATGGGCCACCCATTCAGACATACTACCCCTTGAGTGGGTATTATACAATCTTAAAATCATGCACAGCCAAGGGAACTGTCAGCAGATTAAATGTTTCTGGGAACTTTACCTTACCCCTAACTGCCCTCCTCCTTCCCACCATTTACCAATACATTCAAAATCTTTTTCATAAATTTAAAAAACCCTTAGCTATTCTAAGTTAGACATAATTAAAATCTATACACTCATTGATGCTTTCAAAAGATTGGACAACTCTAAATCTCAAGTTTTACTAATAATCTATTGGAAGGCCAATAAAAGGTTTGTTAAATATATAAGATAATAAACAAATAATAACCTGTTCCATGTTTGTTATTGAGTATTAACTTTCTGAGGTCGATGAGCTCAATTACCTGATGGGGGCAGATCATCAAAACTGAAAATTTTTTGAAGGTCACTACTTTAAGCATCAATTAGATGTGATTCAGAAAGATTCATGCGACACCTTTGGTAGTCCAGCTGCTGATGTCTGGGACATAGTAAGTTCTCAATACATGCTTATTAAATTTCCATTTAATGTGTAATAATGCCCTTTAAAATACTGTTCCAACAAGAAGCACATATATTGTACGCTTTCTAGAGCTCAGACTCTTCCCAAAGAGGAAACAATGTGCAAATAAAATATAATACACCATGATAGGTATTATTAATGAATATATATCAAGATCAGCAAACAGTTGGTTCCTCCTAGGAAGGATGAGCGAGGGTGTGTCATAGAAGATATCAGAAGAGAGGGACCTCAGGGGCAGGGTCTTCAAAGATGAACAGATCGGATCTCATGTCTTTCTAGTACCTTATTCTACTACCAAGGTGATCTCTTTAAAACCCCAAACTGATTAAGCTACTTCACAACTAAAACCTTTACAGGTACTCCAAATACACACAGGAAACTCTCCAAATGTTTCAGTAGGCCATTCCAGGTACCTTCTGGTCCTTACCAACCCCTCAGTCCTCTTTTGGCCTTCTGCTCCCCCCATATGTCACTTACACTGGATGCCTCCAAGCCTTCACCTTCCACACCCCCCCCCTTTTTTTTCCTCCCCCAAGTCCTCCATATTGAGGACATCCCTTTTAGATTCTAAAATACATAAAGGCCCGGATGCTGACCTACTTAGCCCTACAGCCCTAATCTTTGATACAGTGATGTAGGGCCCGACATTTGGCTGAGTAAACCAAATGAGCAAAAAACAACAGGCGTGTAAACTATGAAGTGTGCAAAGAAGAAAGACTAGGCACATCCCTCAGGGCAGAAACATACAGGAGAAGTCAAATAGATATAACCTTTGTGGCAAAAAAAAAAAAAAAAAAAAGGCGGAGGAGGGTTAGGTATACAATTCCCTGGGACCAGGTCTCCTGGCCCCATGTTAAGGCTCAGTTCTGAAGGAGTATTTGGAAATGGGAGGGGTAGGCAAGAGACACTATTTTGAGTGAGAAAGTAATTTTTGGTGCTTCCCTACAAAGGGAAGAAATGTTTGGTGAGGGTCCAGGAAGCAAGCCCAGAAGCCTTTAATGACCTTTATATATTAGCTCTCTTTCTACTCCCAAATGAAACGCATTCAGGAATTCATTTTCGTCTCTGACACCACGACTGCACTATCAACAGGAAAACCAAATTTGGGAGGCGGGAGTTGAATTTACAGTCGTTTTGGTGCAAAGAATGGATGGAACAAGGTAACTTGTCAGGTCCTTTCTAGCTCTAAAATTCTATGATTCTATAACAATATGGCTTTTATATCAAGGGATATCAGAAGAGTAAATGAAACCCACATCGTAACCTGTTAACCTACAGATAGCCTCTTGCTAGAACTAAAATTAGTCATCATGTGATAAAGGCCCCTTTGTCATATTCTTTTTGCTTTAAGCAGGTAAAGAAATAGCCCATTGTCAACTAAAGAATACCACGAGATTTTTTTTAAAGACTTAGAATGGTCCCCTTCTTTCTCTCCTAAACATTAATTACCAACACACTAAAATAGTATATTTTTACAAATTAAATACACAGCATGCCAGAAAAAAATCACTTACGAAAGAGAAGAGTCAAGATGTAAGGAACAAGCAAAACCCTGAGGGAAGGGATACAAATGCATGCATTTTATAACAGGGACACAAGAAAATAAGACAAAACTAGGCACCTTTTTAAAGGGGAGGAAGAGAAAACTATTCTCGTAGGGCAAACCTCCTTCACCCTCTTCTAGCTTCTTCTGCCTCAAAGCTTATGCCTCACTGCCTCACTCTTGCAACTCTGCTTTCTGCAATGACTGTTTCCCCAGGATTTACAGTGACTTTGCTTTATATAATTGCAATTCTGATGCCATAATTCACCATCTTTTTCTCCAGCACGGTTAAAACACGATACAGCTTCAGTTTAAATGGAGGACTGTTTTATCGATTGGGGTGACACAAAACTATAATTTGATAAAATTTTCTTTTTCCTCTATTAAATGTCTATTAGAATGACACACACACACACACACACACACACACACACAAAACTATAGTTTAATAAAATTTTCTTTTTCCTCTATTAAATGTCTATTAGAATAACACACACACACACACACACACACACA